>NW_024037436.1:794300-832134 GCF_015832195.1 Motacilla alba alba
TAATGGGATAATGGGATAATGGGATAATGGGATAATGGGATAATGGGGATAATGGGATAATGGGGATAATGGGATAATGGGATAATGGGATAATGGGATAATGGGATAATGGGATAATGGGGATAATGGGATAATGGGATAATGGGATAATGGGATAATGGGATAATGGGATAATGGGATAATGGGATAATGGGATAATGGGATAATGGGATAATGGGATAATGGGATAATGGGATAATGGGATAATGGGATAATGGGATAATGGGATAATGGGATAATGGGATAATGGGATAATGGGATAATGGGATAATGGGATAATGGGAATGGGATAATGGGATAATGGGATAATGGGATAATGGGATAATGGGGATAATGGGATAATGGGGATAATGGGGATAATGGGATAATGGGATAATGGGATAATGGGATAATGGGGATAATGGGATAATGGGATAATGGGATAATGGGATAATGGGATAATGGGGATAATGGGATAATGGGATAATGGGGATAATGGGATAATGGGATAATGGGATAATGGGATAATGGGATAATGGGATAATGGGGATAATGGGGGAAGAATGGGGGAAATGGGGGAAAAGGAAAATTGGGAATTGGGAGGGGCAGAATGGGAGAAATGTGGGAAAAGGGGGATGGGAAACGGGGAAACGGGAATTTGGGGGAAAAGGGGTGGGAAACAGGAAAATGGGGAAGAAGGGGAAACGGGGAAGAAGGGGGGAAAGGAGGGAAACTGGGGGGAAAGTTGGGAAAATGGGGAAAAAGCTGGGAAATTGGGGAAAGCTGGGAAATTGGGGGAAAAGCTGGGAAATTGGGGGAAAAGCTGGGAAATTGGGGGAATAGCTGGGAAATTGGGGGAAAAGCTGGGAAATTGGGGGATAACTGATGGAAAATTGGGGTAAAAAATGGGAAATTGGGGAAAAAGCTGGAAAAATTGGGGTACAAGCTGGGAAATTGGGGAAAAGGCTGGGAAATTGGGGATAATAGCAGGGAAACTGGGGTAAAATATGGGAAATTGGGGGAAAAAGCTGGAAAAATTGGGGTAGAAGCTGGGAAATTCGGGAAAAGCTGGGAAATTGGGGGAAAAGCTGGGAAATTTGGGGGAAAAGCTGAAAAAATTGGGGGGAAAAGCTGGGAAATTTGGGATAATAGCAGGGAAATTGGGGGGAAAAGATGGAAAATTGGGGAAAACCTGGGAAATTGGGGAAAAGCTGGGAAATTTGGGGGGAATGCTGGGAAATTGGGGATAATAGCAAGGAAATTGGGGGGAAAACTGGGGGAAAAGCTGGGAAAATTGGGGGAAAAGCTGGGAAAATTTGGGGTAATAGATGGGAAAATTGGGGATAATAGATGGGAAATTGGGGAAAAAGATGGGAAAATTGGGGGAAAGCTGGGAATTGGGGGAAAAGATGGGAAAATTGGGGTAAAAGATGGGAAACTGGGGGAAAAGCTGGGAAATTGGGGGAAAAGATGGAAATTGGGGGAAAAGCTGGGAAAATTGGGGAAAAGCTGGAAAATTGGGGGAAAAGCTGGGAAATTGGGGGAAAAGCTGGGAAATTGGGGAAAAGATGGGAAATTGGGGGTAATAGATGGGAAATTGGGGAAAAAGCTGGAAAATTGGGGATAATAGCAGGGAAATTGGGGAAAAAGATGGAAAATTGGGGGGAAGAGCTGGGAAATTGGGGTAATAGATGGGAAATTTGGAGTAATAGATGGAAAATTGGGGGAAATAGATGGGAAAATTGGGGAAAAAGCTGGGAAATTGGGGAAAAAGCTGGGAAATTGGGGGAAAAGCTGGGAAATTGGGGGAAAAGCTGGAAAACTGGGATAACAGCTGGGAAACTGGGGTAAAAGATAGGAAATTGGGGGAAAAAGCTGGAAAAATTGGGGTAGAAGCTGGGAAATTGGGGAAAAGCTGGGAAATTGGGGGGAAAGCTCGGAAATTTGGAGTAATAGATGGAAAATTGGGGAAAATAGATGGGAAAATTGGGGAAAAAGCTGGGAAATTGGGGGGAAAGCTGGAAAAATTGGGGGAAAAGCTGGGAAATTGGGGGAAAAGCTGGGAAATTGGGGAAAAAGCTGGGAAATTGGGGTAATAGATGGGAAATTTGGAGTAATAGATGGAAAATTGGGGGAAATAGATGGGAAAATTGGGGAAAAAGCTGGGAAATTGGGGAAAAAGCTGGGAAAATTGGGGGAAAAGCTGGAAAAATTGGGGGAATAGATGGGAAACTGGGGGAATAGATGGGAAAATTGGGGGAAAAGCTGGGAAATTGGGGGATAACTGATGGAAAATTGGGGTAAAAGATGGGAAATTGGGGAAAAAGTTGGAAAAATTGGGGTACAAGCTGGGAAATTGGGGAAAAGCTGGGAAATTGGGGGAAAAGCTGGGAAATTTGGAGTAATAGATGGAAAATTGGGGGAAATAGATGGGAAATTGGGGGGAAAAGATGGGAAAATTGGGGGAAAAGCTGGAAATTGGGGGAAATAGATGGGAAATTGGGGGAAAAGCTGGGAAAATTGGGGTAGAAGCTGGGAAATTGGGGGAAAAGCTGGGAAATTTGGAGTAATAGATGGAAAATTGGGGAAAAAGCTGGGAAATTGGGGGTAATAGATGGGAAAATTGGGGGGAAAAGCTGGAAATTGGGGGAAATAGATGGGAAATTGGGGGAAAAGCTGGGAAAATTGGGGTAGAAGCTGGGAAATTGGGGGAAAAGCTGGGAAATTGGGGAAAAAGCTGGAAAAACTGGGGGAAAAGCTGGGAAATTGGGGGAAAAGATGGGAAAATTTGGGGGAAGAGCTGGGAAACTGGGGGAAAGCTGGGAAATTGGGGGAAAAGCTGGAAAAATTCGGAGAAAAGCTGGGAAATTGGGGGAAAAGCTGGGAAACTGGGGGAATAGATGGGAAATTGGCGGAAAAGCTGGAAAAATTCGGAGAAAAGCTGGGAAACTGGGGGAAAGGCGGGGAAATAGAGGAAAGCCGTGAGGGTTTGGGGAATTTTGGGAGTTCGGGGTGTGTGGGGTCTCACAGGCGCAGCGCAGGTCGCGGCCCGCGTGGCAGCCCCGGATGCGCAGCTGGAACACCGAGTGCGAGCGCGAGGAGCGCTCGTTGAGCCCCGTGCGCGCCACCGAGCGCTGCGAGGACGCACGCAGCAGCAGCTCCAGAACCTGAGGGATAACGGGGGAAAAATGGGGATAACGGGGGGAAACATGGGGGAAAAAATGGGGGGAACACGGGGGAAACACGGGGGAAAGACGGGGGAAACATGGGGGGAAAGATGGGGGAAACATGGGGGGAAAATGGGGGAAAATACAGAGAAAAAATGGGAAAACATGGGGGAAAACATGGGGGGAGAATGGGGGAAACGGGGGAAACATGGGGGAAAATGGGGAAAACACGGGGGAAACGGGGGAAACATGGGGGAACATGGGGGAAAATGGGGAAAACAAGGGGGAAAAATGGGGAGAAAATGGGAAAAACACGGGGGAAACATGGGGAAACACGGGGAAACATGGGGGAAAAGATTGGGGGAAACACGGGGGAAACATGGGGGAAACATGGGGGGAACACGGGGAAACACAAGGGAAACATGGGAAAAAATGGGGGGAAAATGGGGGAAAATACAGAGAAAAAATGGGAAAACATGGGGGAAACATGGGGGAACATGGGGAAAACACGGGGAAAACATGGGGGAAACATGGGGAAACACGAGGGAAACATGGGGGAAACATGGGGGGAAACGTGGGGGGAGAATGGGGGAAAACATGGGGAGAAAATGGGGAAAACATTGGGGGGAAAATGGGGGAAAACACGGGGGGGAAATGGGAAAAAATGGGGAAAACACGGGGAAAAATGGGGGAAACACGGGGGAAACATGGGGAGAAAATGGGGAAAACATTGGGGGGAAAATGGGGGAAAACACAGGGGGGAAATGGGAAAAAAA
This sequence comes from Motacilla alba alba, assembly GCF_015832195.1. Lineage (NCBI taxonomy): Eukaryota > Metazoa > Chordata > Aves > Passeriformes > Motacillidae > Motacilla > Motacilla alba. The sequence goes on from NW_024037436.1 coordinate 798,262, forward strand.
GGGGGGAAAACACGGGGGGAAAATGGGGGGGAAAATGGGGGAAATGGGAAAAATGGGAAAAAATGGGGGAAAACATGGGGGAAAACATGGGGGAAAAGATGGGGGAAACACAGGGGGAAACATGGGGGAAACACGGGGGAAACATGGGGAGAAAATGGGGGGAACATGGGAAAAAATGGGGGAAACACGGGGGGAAACATGGGGGAAACACGGGGGAAAATGGGGGAAAACACAGGGGGGAAATGGGAAAAAATGGGGGGAAAACATGGGGGGGAATGGGAAAACATGGGGAAAAATGGGGGAAACATGGGAAAAAATGGGGGAAACACGGGGGAAACATGGGGGAAAAATGGGGGTAAAGATTGGGGGAAAATGGGGGAAAATACAGAGAAAAAATGGGAAAACATGGGGGAAAACATGGGGGGAGAATGGGGGAAAACATGGGGAGAAAATGGGGGAAAACACAGGGGGGAAATGGGAAAAAAAGGGGGGAAAATGGGGGAAAACACGGGGGGAAAATGGGAAAAAATGGGGGGAAAACACGGGGGGAAAATGGGGGGAAATGGGGGAAATGGGAAAAATGGGAAAAAATGGGGGAAAAGATGGGGGAAAAGATGGGGGAAACACAGGGGGAAACATGGGGGAAACACGGGGGAAACATGGGGAGAAAATGGGGGGAAAAATGAGGAAACATGGGAAAAAATGGGGGGAAAATACAGAGAAGAAATGGGAAAACATGGGGGAAAACATGGGGGGAGAATGGGAAAAAATGGGGGGAAAATGGGGGAAAATACAGAGAAAAAATGGGAAAACATGGGGGAAAACATGGGGAAAACATGGGGGGAAAGATGGGGGGAAAATACAGAGAAAAAATGGGAAAACATGGGGGAAAACATGGGGGAACATGGGGAAACATGGGGGAAACATGGGGGGAAACATGGGAAAAAATGGGAAAAAAAGGGGGAAACACGGGGGGAAACATGGAGGAAACATGGGGGAACATGGGGAAAACACGGGGGAAACATGGGAAAAAATGAGAAAAAATGGGAAAAAATGGGAAAAAATGGGAAAAAATGGGAAAAAATGGGGGAAACATGGGGGAAAACATGGGGAAAACATGGGGAAAACATGGGGGAAAACATGGGGGAAACATGGGGGAAACATGGGGAAAACATGGGGGAAACATGGGGGAAACATGGGGGAAACATGGGGGAAAACATGGGGAAAAAATGGGGGAAAACATGGGGGAAACATGGGGGAAACATGGGGAAAACATGGGGAAAAAATGGGGGAAAACATGGGGGAAACATGGGGGAAAACATGGGGAAAACATGGGGGAAAACATGGGGGAAAACATGGGGGAAAACATGGGGGAAACATGGGGAAAAATGGGGGAAACATGGGGGAAAACATGGGGGAAACATGGGGAAAAATGGGGGAAACATGGGGAAAACATGGGGAAAAAATGGGGGAAAACATGGGGAAAAATGGGGAAAAATGGGGGAAACATGGGGGAAAACATGGGGAAAAATGGGGAAAAATGGGGGAAAACATGGGGAAAAATGGGGGGGAATGGGAAAAATGGGGAAAACATGGGGGGAAGTGGGGGAAATGGGGGAAATGGGGGAAAACATGGGGGGAAGTGGGGGAAACATGGGGGGAAATGGGAAAAAATGGGGGAAAAATGGGGGAAATGGGAAAACATGGGGAAACATGGGGAAAACACAGGGGAAACATGGAGGGAAACACGGGGGAAACATGGGGAAAACATGGGGAGGAAATGGGAAAAAATGGGGGAAACATGGGGAAAACACAGGGGAAACACGGGGAAACACGGGGGGAACACAGGGGGAAACACGGGGGGAAACACGGGGGAAAACATGGGGAGAAATGGGGGAAAACACAGAGGAAAAATGGGGAAACACAGGGGGAAATGGGCAAAAATGGAGGAAAATATAGGGAGGAAAATGGGGAAAAATGGGGGAAAACATGGGGGAAACACAGGGAAACGGGGGAAAACATGGGGGAAACATGGGGGGAAACATGGAAAAAATGGGGGAAGACATGGGGGGAAAACATGGGGAAAAATGGGGAAAAACATGGGGGGAAACGGGGGAAACATGGGGGAAAAGATGGGGGAAATGGGAAAAATGAGGGAAAACACAGGGGGAAAATGGGAAAAAATGGGGAAAAACAGGGAAAAACCAGGGAAAAACCAGGGAAAATGGAATGGGGACACCGAGAGGGGGAAGGGGAAAAATCAGGAGAAAAACAGAGAGAAATGAAGGAAAATCGGATTAAAAAGTGAAATTATCCCCTGGAATTGCAAATAAAGCAACAAAGGGATCCCAGAAGTGCAAAAGTTCTGGGAAAATGAATCCAAAAGTGACCCAGCCTGGCCCAGAATTCCCAAATTTCCACCTAAAATCCCAAATCCTGGATGCCCACCTGCCCCTCGCTCTGCACGGGCACCCAGGGGAGGCTGGGCAACTGCAGCTCCACATTCCCCCAGAATGCCCAAATTTCCCCCTAAAATCCCAAATTTTCTCCCCAAAATGCCCAAATTTCCCCCTAAAAGCCCAAATTTCCCCATAACCCCCCCCCAATCCCAGCTCCCAGCTGCTCCTCGCTCTCCACGGGCACCCAGGTGAGGCTGCGCACCTGCAGCTCCACATTCCCCAGTCAGAATCCCCAAATTTCCCCCTAAAATGCCCAATTTTCTCCCTAAAATGCCCAAATTTCCCCTAAAACCCCCAATTTTCTCCCTAAAATGCCCAATTTTCTCCCTAAAATCCCCAAATTTCCACCTAAAACCCCCAAATTTCCCCCTAAAATCCACAGTTTTCTCCCCAGAATCCCCAAATTTCCACCTAAAATCCCCACATTTCCTCCTAAAATTCTCAAATTTCCCTGAATGCCCGGATGCCCACCTGCTCCTCGGTGTCCACGGGCACCCAGGTGAGGTTGGGCACGTGCAGCTCCACGTTCCCCCCAGAATCCCCAGATTTCCCCCTAAAATCCCCAATTTTCTCCCTAAAATGCCCAATTGTCTCCCTAAAATCCCCAAATTTCCACCTAAAACCCCCAAATTTCCCCCTAATATCCAGAAATTTCCCCCTAAAATCCCCAAATTTCCACCTAAAATCCCCAGATTTCCTCCTAAAATCCCCATAAACTCCCCCCAATCCCATCTCCCACCTGCTCCTCGGTGTCCACGGGCACCCAGGTGAGGCTGGGCACGTGCAGCCCCAGAATCCCCAAATTTCCCCCAAAAATCCCAGCTCCCACCTGCTCCTCGGTGTCCACGGGCACCCAGGTGAGGTTGGGCACCTGCAGCTCTACAATCCCTCCAGAATCCCCAAATTTCCCCCTAAAATCCTCATATTTCCACCTAAAATCCCCAAATTTCCACCTAAAATCCCCAAATTTTCCCCTAAAAGCCCCAGAATCCCCAAATTTCCCCCTACAATCCCAGCTCCCACCTGCTCCTCGTTCTCCACGGGCACCCAGGTGAGGTTGGGCACGTGCAGCTCGTCGCTGTCGGGCGCCAGGCGCCGGATCTCCAGCTCGGCGGGCCGCTCTCCGCGGGGCAGCAGCAGGTCGCGCAGGCCCTCGTTGTAGATCTCCAGCAAGCTGGCCGAGAAGCCGTACTGAGGGCGCGGCGGCGCTCCCGGCCGCGCCCGCGCCGCCCCGGCGCCGTTCCCGGCGTTTCCCGGGGGTTACCTGCCAGCCCTTGCCCGCCAGGTCGCGGGCGCCCAGGAACAGGTGGCGCACGGCCCGCGGGATCATGCCCCGCGACTCCGGCGCGCCCGGCGGCGCCGGCCCCTCCATGGTGAAGGTCTTGCCGCTGCCCGTCTGCCCGTAGGCGAAGATGCACACCGGGTAGCCGTCCAGCGCCGACTGCCGGGGAACGCGGGGTCGGGGGTTGGGAACGCGGGGTCGGGGGCTGGGAATGCGGGATTCAGGGGCTGGGAATGCGGGATTCGGGGGTTTGGGAATTCAGGAGTTTGGGATGGGCACAGGGAACACTGACCCGTCCAGCGCCGACTGCCGGGGAACGCGGGGTCGGGGATTGGGAATTCGGGATTCAGGGGTTGGGAATGTGGGAATTCAGGGGTTGGGAATTCAGGGGTTTGGGATGGGCACAGGGAACACTGACCCGTCCAGCGCCGACTGCCGGGGAACGCGGGATCGGGGATTGGGAATGCGGGATTCGGGGGCTGGGAATGCGGGATTCGGGGGCTGGGAATGCGGGATTCGGGGATTGGGAATGCGGGAATTCAGGGGTTTGGGAATTCCGGAATTCAGAGGTTTGGGAATTTGGGAATTCAGGGGTTTGGGATGGGCACAAGGAGCACTAACCCGTCCAGTGCCGACTGCCAAGGGAATGCCGGAATTCAGGGGTTGGGAATTCGGGAATTCAGGGGTTGGGAATTTGGAAATTCAGGGGGTTGGGAATTCTGGAATTCAGAGGTTTGGGAATTCGGGAATTCAGGGGTTTGGGATGGGCACAGGGATCACTGACCCGTCCAGTGCCGACTGCCGAGGGAATGCCGGAATTCAGGGGTTGGGAATTCGGGAATTCAGGGGGCTGGGAATTTGGGAATTCAGGGGGCTGGGAATTCGGGAATTCAGGGGTTTGGGATGGGCACAGGGAACACTGACCCATCCAGCGCCGACTGCCGAGGGAATTACAGGATCGGGAATGGGCAGGGGGATTGGGAATTCTGGAATCGGGAATGGGCAGAGGGATTGGGAATCCTGAAATTCAGGGGTTTGGGAATCCTGGAATTCAGAGGTTTGGGAATTTGGGAATTCAGAGGTTTGGGATGGGCACAGGGAACACTGACCCGTCCAGCGCCGACTGCCGGGGAACGCGGGATCGGGGATTGGGAATGCGGGAATTCAGGGGTTGGGAATGTGGGAATTCAGGGGTTGGGAATTCGGGAATTCAGGGGCTTTGGAATTCGGGAATTCAGGGGTTGGGAATTCGGGAATTCAGAGATGGGAATGCCGGAATTCAGGAGGTTGGGAATTGAGGGGTTTGGGAATTCCGGAATTCAGGGGTTTGGGATGGGCACAGGGAACACTGACCTGCCCAGGGCCAATCGCCAAGGGAATGCGGGATTTGGGAATTCAGGGGTTTGGGAATTCGGGAATTCAGGGGGTTGGGATGGGCACAGGGAATGCTGACCCGCCCAGGGCCGATCGCCAAGGGAATGCCAGGATCGGGAATGGGCAGAGGGATTTGGGAATTCAGGGGGTTTGGGATGGGCACAGGGAACACTGACCCGCCCAGGGCTGACTGCCAAGGGAATGCCAGAATTCAGGGGTTGGGAATTCGGGAATTCAGTGGGGTTGGGAATTCGGGAATTCAGGGGATTGGGATGGGCAGAGGAAACATCGACCTGTCCAGGGCCAACTGCCAAGGGAATGTCGGGATCAGGAATGGGCAGAGGGTTTGGGATGGGCACAGGGAACACTGACCCGCCCAGGGCCGACTGCCAAGGGAATGCCGGGATTCAGGGGGTTGGGAATTCTGGAATTCAGGGGGTTGGGAATTTGGGAATTCAGGGGTTGGGAATTTAGGGGGTTTGGGATGGGCACAGGGAACACTGACCCGCCCAGGGCCGACTGCCGAGGGAATGTGGGATTTGGGAATTCAGGGGGTTGGAAATTCGGGAATTCGGGCGGTTTGGGAATTCTGGAATTCAGTGGCTTGGGAATTTGGGAATTCAGGGGTTTGGGATGGGCACAGGGAACACTGACCCGCCCAGGGCCGACTGCCAAGGGAATTCTGGGATCGGGAATGGGCAGAGGGATTTGGGAATGGGCAGAGGGATTTGGGATGGGCACAGGGAACACTGACCCACCCAGGGCTGACTGCCAAGGGAATGCCGGGATTCGGGAATTCAGGGGGTTGGGAATTCTTGAATTCAGGGGTTTGGGATGGGCACAGGGAACACTGACCCGCCCAGGGCCGATCGCCAAGGGAATTCGGGAATTCAGGGGGCTGGGAATTCGGGAATTCAGGGGCTGGGAATTCGGGAATTCAGGGGGCTGGGAATTCGGGAATTCAGGGGTTTGGAAATTCGGGAATTTGGGGGGCTGGGAATTTGGGAATTCAGGGGGCTGGGAATTCGGGAATTCGGGGGCTGGGAATTTGGGAATTCAGGGGGCTGGGAATTCGGGAATTCAGGGGTTTGGGAATTCGGGAATTCGGGGGGTTTGGGAATTTGGGAATTCAGGGATTTGGGATGGGCACGGGGAACACTGACCCGCCCAGCGCCGACTGCCAAGGGAATTCCGGGATCGGGAATGGGCAGGGGGATTGGGAATTCTGGAGTTCAGGGGGTTTGGGAATTCCGGAATTGGGAATGGGCAGGGGGTTTGGGAATTTGGGAATTCAGGGGTTGGGAATCCCGGAATTCCGGGGGTTTGGGACCATCGACCCAGCCAGGGCCGACTGCAGCGGGAATTCCAAACTGGGAATGGGCAGGGGGAGCGTTGACCCATCCAGGGCCAACCTGGGATCCAGCTGGGGCTTTGGGGATCCACCTGGGACATCTGGGGTTTTGGGGCGCCCACCTGGGCCAGGAGCTGGATCTCCTGGAAGATCTCCTGCTGGCATTTGGGGTGGATTTGGGGCTGGATTTGGGGTGGGTTTTGGGGTTTTTGGGGCGCCCACCTGCACCAGGAGCTGGATCTCCTGGAAGATCTCCTGCTGGCATTTGGGGTGGGTTTGGGGCTGGATTTGGGGTGGGTTTTGGGGTTTTTGGGGCGCCCACCTGCACCAGGAGCTGGATCTCCTGGAAGATCTCCTGCTGGCATTTGGGGTGGGTTTGGGGCTGGATTTGGGGTGGGTTTTGGGGTTTTTGGGGCGCCCACCTGGGCCAGGAGCTGGATCTCCTGGAAGATCACTCGCTGGCATTTGGGGCTGGGTTTGGGGTGAGTTTTGGGGTGGGTTTTGGGGTTTTGGGGCGCACACCTGGGCCAGGAGCTGGATCTCCTGGAAGATCTCCTGCTGGCATTTGGGGCTGGGTTCGGGGTGGGTTTTGGGGTGGGTTTTGGGGTTTTTGGGGCACCCACCTGGGCCAGGAGCTGGATCTCCTGGAAGATCTCCTGCTGGGTTCGGGGGGGGGTTTGGGGTGGGTTTTGGGGTTTTTGGGGCACCCACCTGCACCAGGAGCTGGATCTCCTGGAAGATCTCCTGCTGGCATTTGGGGCTGGGTTCGGGGTGGGTTTTGGGGTGGGTTTTGGGGTTTTTGGGGCACCCACCTGGGCCAGGAGCTGGATCTCCTGGAAGATCTCCTGCTGGGTTCGGGGGGGGGTTTGGGGTGGGTTTTGGGGTTTTTGGGGCACCCACCTGCACCAGGAGCTGGATCTCCTGGAAGATCTCCTGCTGGCATTTGGGGCTGGGTTTGGGGTTGGATTTGGGGTGGGTTTTGGGGTTTTTGGGGCGCCCACCTGCACCAGGAGCTGGATCTCCTGGAAGATCTCCTGCTGGCATTTGGGGCTGGGTTTTGGGGTGGGTTTTGGGGCAGATTTTGGGGTTTTTGGGGAGCCCACCTGGGCCAGGAGCTGGATCTCCTGGAAGATCTCCTGCTGGCATTTGGGGCTGGGTTCGGGGTGGATTTTGGGGGAATTTCAGGGGTTTTTGGGGCGCCCACCTGCACCAGGAGCTGGATCTCCTGGAAGATCTGCTGCTGGCATTTGGGGCTGGGTTTGGGGTGGATTTTGGGGTGGGTTTTGGGGTTTTTGGGGCGCCCACCTGCACCAGGAGCTGGATCTCCTGGAAGATCTGCTGCTGGCATTTGGGGCTGGGTTCGGGGTGGGTTTTGGGGGAATTTCAGGGGTTTTTGGGGCGCCCACCTGCACGAGGAGCTGGATCTCCTGGAAGATCACCCGCTGGGATTTGGGGCTGGGATTTGGGGTGAGTTTTGGGGTGGGTTTTGGGGTTTTTCGGGCACCCACCTGCAGCAGGAGCTGGATCTCCTGGAAGATCTCCTGCTGGGTTTGGGGCTGGGGTTGGGGTTGGATTTGGGGGAATTTCAGGGGTTTTTGGGGCACCCACCTGGGCCAGGAGCTGGATCTCCTGGAAGATCTCCTGCTGGCATTTGGGGTGGGTTTTGGGGTGGGTTTTGGGGTTTTTGGGGCGCCCACCTGCACCAGGAGCTGGATCTCCTGGAAGATCTCCTGCTGGGTTTGGGGTGGGTTTTGGGGTGGGTTTTGGGGTTTTTGGGACACCCACCTGCAGCAGGAGCTGGATCTCCTGGAAGATCTCCTGCTGGCATTTGGGGCTGGGTTTGGGGTGGGTTTTGGGGTGGATTTTGGGGTTTTTGGGACACACACCTGCACCAGGAGCTGGATCTCCTGGAAGATCTCCTGCTGGCATTTGGGGTGGATTTTGGGGTTGGGTTTTGGGGTGGGTTTTGGGGTTTTTGGGACACACACCTGCACGAGGAGCTGGATCTCCTGGAAGATCTCCTGCTGGCATTTGGGGTTGGGTTCGGGGTGGGTTTTGGGGTGGGTTTTGGGGTTTTTGGGGCGCCCACCTGCACGAGGAGCTGGATCTCCTGGAAGATCTCCTGCTGGCATTAGGGGTGGATTTTGGGGTTGGGTTTTGGGGTGGGTTTCGGGGTTTTTGGGGCGCCCACCTGCAGCAGGAGCTGGATCTCCTGGAAGATGTCCTGCTGGCATTTGGGGTGGGTTTGGGGTGGGTTTTGGGGTGGGTTTGGGGTTTTTGGGACACACACCTGCACGAGGAGCTGGATCTCCTGGAAGATCTCCTGCTGGCATTTGGGGTGGATTTTGGGGTTGGGTTTTGGGGTGGGTTTTGGGGTTTTTGGGGCGCCCACCTGCACGAGGAGCTGGATCTCCTGGAAGATGTCCTGCTGGCATTTGGGGCTGGGTTTGGGGTGGGTTTTGGGGTGGGTTTTGGGGTTTTTGGGGCACACACCTGCACCAGGAGCTGGATCTCCTGGAAGATCTCCTGCTGGGTTTGGGGTGGGTTTTGGGGTGGGTTTTGGGGTTTTTGGGGCACCCACCTGCACGAGGAGCTGGATCTCCTGGAAGATGTCCTGCTGGCATTTGGGGTGAGTTTTGGGGTGGGTTTTGGGGTGGGTTTTGGGGTTTTTGGGGCGCCCACCTGCACGAGGAGCTGGATCTCCTGGAAGATGTCCTGCTGGGAGGCGGCGGGCGGGAAGACGCGGTCGAAGCTGAAGTCGTAGCGCAGCTCCGCGCGCCGCTCCCGGCCCACCTGCGACTGCAAAACCAGAGGGGTTGGGCAAAAACGGGGAGGGGAAAAGGGATTTGGGGCAAAAAAAAGGGATTTGGGGCAAAAAAATGGGGTGGGAAGGAGAAAAAGGGGTTTGGGGAGAGGAAAAAGCCTTTTTTTAGGGGGAAAAATGTGGTTTTTTTGAGGGGAAAAGCCCATTTTGGGGGGAAATCATTGATTTTTCAGCCCAAAAATGAATTTAGTTTTTTGGGGACAAAGGGTGAGGTTTGGGGAAAAGATAACAAAGGGAGGAGGAAGGGGTTTGGGGGAAAGAAGCGTTTGGATAGGAAAATGTTGTGGGGAAAGGCGAAAAGGGATTTTGGTTTGGGAAGGAGTTTGGGGTTGGAGATTTGGGGATAAAAAGGCATTTTTTGAAGGGAAAAACCCATTTTGGGAAGGAAAAAAGCTCATTTTGGGGGAAAATCCATTTTCCAGTTAAAAAACCCAAATTTTCGAGGGGAAAAATGGTATTTTTGAGGAAAAAAGATATTTTTGAGGGGGAAAAGGATATTTCTGAGGGGAAAAATGGTCTTTTTGAGGGAAAAAATGGTATTTTTGAGGGAGAAAAGGGTATTTCTGAAGGGAAAAAGGTATTTCTGAGGGAAAAATGATATTTTTTGAGGAAAAAAAGATATTTTTGAGGGGAAAAAGGGTATTTCTGAGGGAAAAATGGTATTTTTGAGGGGGAAAAAGGTATTTTTGAGGGAAAAAGGGTATTTCTGAGGGGGAAAAGGGTATTTCTGAGGGAAAAAATGATATTTTTGAGGAAAAAAAGATATTTTTTAGGGGGAAAAGGGTATTTTTGAGGGGAAAAAAGGTATTTCTGAGGGAAAAAAAGATATTTTTGAGAGAAAAAGTGGTATTTTTGAGGGGAAAATGATATTTTTGAGGGGAAAAAGGGTATTTTTGAGGGAAAATGATATTTTTGAGGAACAAAAGGGTATTTTTGAGGGGAAAAAGGGTATTTCTGAGGGGTAAAAAGGTATTTCTGAGGGGTAAAAAGATATTTTTGAGAGAAAAAGTGGTATTTTTAAAGGAAAAATGGTTTTTTGAGGGGAAAAAAGGTATTTTTGTGGGGAAAAAGGGTATTTTTGAGGGGAAAAAAGATATTTTTGAGGTAAAAAGTGGTATTTTTAATGGAAAAAAAAGATATTTTTGAGGGGAAAAAATGATATTTTTGAGGGGAAAAAAGGTATTTTTGAGGGGAAAAAAGATATTTTTGAGGGGGAAAAGGGTATTTTTGAGGGGAAAAAAGGGTATTTTTGAGGGAAAAATGATATTTTTGAGGAAAAAAGGGTATTTTTGTGGGAAAAAGTGGTATTTTTAAATGAAAAAAATTGTATTTTTGAGGGGAAAAAGGGTATTTCTGAGGGAAAAATGGTATTTTTGAGGAAAAAAATATATTTTTGAGGGGGAAAAGGGTATTTCTGAGGGGGAAAAGGGTATTTCTGAGGGAAAAAATGATATTTTTGAGGAAAAAAAGATATTTTTAGGGGGAAAAGGGTATTTTTGAGGGAAAAAAGGTATTTTTGTGGGGAAAAGTGGTATTTTTAAAGGAAAAAATGATATTTTTGAGGGTAAAAAAGATATTTTTTAGGGGAAAAAGGGTATTTTTGAGGGGAAAAAGGGTATTTTTGAGAGGAAAAAAAGATATTTTTGAGGGAAAAAGTAACAGTTTTGAGGGGAAAAGAAGATTTTGGGGGGGAAAAAGATATTTTTGGGAAATGAGGGCTTTTTGAGGGTGGCTTTGAGGGACAAAAAGACGTTTTTGATGGAAAACAAACCATGTTTGAGGGGAAAAATAAATATTTTTGTGAAAACCCCAGAGATTTCTAAACAGAAAAAAGGACTTTTTTTTTGGAAAAGGGACTTTTGAGGGGAAAAGGCCATTTCTGAGGGAATTAAAGCAGTTTTTGAGAGGGGAAAAAAGGAAATTTTGGGAAATCTGGAATTTTTGAAGGAAAAAGGCCATTTTGGAGAGCAGAAAAAATGAATTTATGGGAAATCTGAATTTTTTGAAGGAAAAATGGCCATTTTTGAGAGGGGAAAAGAGGCATTTTTGGGAAATCAGGGATTTTTTTGAGGCCAAAAGGCCATTTTTGAGGGAATTAAGGCAGTTTTTGAGGGGGAAAATAGGACTTCTAGAGAAATAGGAATTTTTGAAGGAAAAAGGCCATTTTTGAGGGTGGAAAAAAGGAATTTCTGGGAAATCAGGGTTTTGTTGAAGGAAAAAGGCCATTTCTGGGGGAAAAAGGGGAATTCATAGGAAATAGGGGATTTTTGAGGGATAAAAAGATCATTTTTGAGGCTGGAAAAAAGAAATTTTGGGGAAATCAGGGATTTTTTGAAAGAAAAAGCCCATTTTTGAGGGTAGAAAAAAGGAATTCTTGGGAAATCAGGGATTTTTTGAGGAAAAAAGGCCATTTCTGAGGGAAAATCGGGGATTTTTGAGGGCAAAAGGCCATTTCTGAGAGGGGGAAAAAGGCATTTTTTGAAAATGAGAGTTTTTTGAAGGAAAAAGGCCATTTCTGAGGGAAAATCGGGGATTTTTGAGGGGAAAAGGCCATTTCTGAGAGGGGGAAAAAAGGAAATTTTGGGAAATCAGGGATTTTTGAGGGGGAAAGGCCATTTCTGAGGGAAAATAGGGGATTTTTCAGGGGAAAAGGCCATTTTTAAGAGGGGAAAAAATGAATTTTTTGGGAAATAGGGGATTTTTGAGGGGAAAAAGCCATTTCTGAAGGAAAATAAGGGATTTTTGAGGGAACAAGGCCATTTTTGAGGGGGAATAAAGGAATTTTTGGGAAATAGGGGATTTTTTAGGGGAAAATACCATTTCTGAGGGAAAATAAGGGATTTTTGAGGGAACAAGGCCATTTTTGAGAGGAGAAAAAAGGCATTTTTGGGAAATAGAGGATTTTTGAGGGGAAAAGGCCATTTCTGAGGGAAAATCGGGGATTTTTGAGGGCAAAAGGCCATTTCTGAGAGGGGAATAAAGGAATTCTTGGGAAATAGGGGATTTTTGAGGGGAAAAGGCCATTTCTGAGGGGAAAAAGGAATTTTTGGGAAATCAGGGACTTTTTGAGGGGAAAAGGCCATTTTTGAGAGGGGGAAAAAAGGTATTTTTTGAAAATGAGAGATTTTTTGAAGGAAAGAGGCCATTTCTGAGGGAAAAAAGTGTATTTTTGAGGGCAAAAGGCCATTTCTGAGGGAAAATCAGGGATTTTTGAGGGGAAAAGGCCATTTTTGAGAGGGGGAAAAATGGAAATTTTGGGAAATCTGGGATTTTTGAGGGGAAAAGGCCATTTCTGAGGGAACAAGACCATTTTTGAGGGTGGAATAAAGGAATTCTTGGGAAATCAGGGATTTTTGAGAGAAAAAGGCCATTTCTGAGGGAAAATAGGGGATTTTTGAGGGGAAAAAGGTATTTCTGAGCGAAAATCAGGGATCTCAGAGGGGAAAAGGCCATTTTTTGAGAGTGGAAAAAAGGCATTTTGGGAAATCAGGGATCTCAGAGGGGAAAAGGCCATTTTTTGAGAGTGGAAAAAAAGGCATTTTTGGGAAATAGGGGATTTTTGAGGGGAAAAGGCCATTTCTGAGGGAAAATAGGGGATTTTGAGGGCAAAAGCCCATTTTTGAGGGTGGAAAAAAGGAATTCTTGGGAAATAGGGGATTTCTGAGGGGAAAAGTCAATTTCTGAGGGAAAATAGGGGATTTTTGAGGGAAAAAGGCCATTTCTGAGAGGGGGAAAAAGGCATTTTTTGAAAATGAGAGTTTTTTGAAGGAAAAAGGCCATTTCTGAGGGAAAATCGGGGATTTTTGAGGGCAAAAGGCCATTTCTGAGAGGGGAATAAAGGAATTCTTGGGAAATAGGGGATTTTTGAGGGCAAAAGTCAATTTCTGAGGGAAAATCGGGGATTTTTGAGGGCAAAAGTCCATTTCTGAGGGAAAATAGGGGATTTTTGAGGGGAAATGGCCATTTTTGAGAGGGGGAAAAAAGGAAATTTTGGGAAATCAGGGATTTTTGAGGGAACAAGGCCATTTTTGAGAGGAGAAAAAAGGAACTTTTGTCCCTTTGAGGGACGTGGCGGGTCACGAGGGCAGCGGGGCAGCTCTGAAGGAGGCACACGGCGTGTGGAGCACTCACGTCGTCGGGCCGGGTGAGCACCAGGCTGCGCGCGTCCTGGGGGGGGAAGTGCAGGTGGGGCATCCCCCGCTGGCGCTCGCGCTCCTCGGGCAGCAGCGGCCGCACGCGGCAGAACACGCGGATGTTCCCCTGGGAAACCAGAAAAAAACGGGATTCAGGCATGGATGGTCCACTGGGAAACAAAAAAAAATGGGATTCAGGCATGGGTGTTCCACTGGGAACCAGAAAAATGGGATTCAGGCATGGGTGTTAACCTGGGAAACCAGAAAAATGGGATTCAGGCATGGATGTTCCCCTGGGAAACCAGAAAAATGGGATTCAGGCATGGGTGTTCCACTGGGAAACAAGAAAAATGGGATTCAGGCATGGATGTTCCCCTGGGAAACCAGAAAAATGGGATTCAGGCATGGATGTTCCACTGGGAAACAAGAAAAATGGGATTCAGGCATGGGTGTTCCACTGGGAAACAAGAAAAATGGGATTCAGGCATGGATGGTCCACTGGGAACCAGAAAAATGGGATTCAGGCATGGGTGTTACCCTGGGAAACAAGAAAAACGGGATTCAGGCATGGGTGTTCCACTGGGAAACCAGAAAAATGGGATTCAGGCATGGGTGTTCCACTGGGAAACAAGAAAAATGGGATTCAGGCATGGATGGTCCACTGGGAACCAGAAAAATGGGATTCAGGCATGGGTGTTCCACTGGGAAACAAGAAAAATGGGATTCAGGCATGGATGGTCCACTGGGAGACCAAAAAAATGGGATTGAGGCATGGATGGTCCACTGGGAGACCAGAAAAATGGGATTCAGGCATGGATGGTCCACTGGGAGACCAGAAAAATGGGATTCAGGCATGGGTGTTCCACTGGGAAACCAGAAAAATGGGATTCAGGCATGGGTGTTAACCTGGGAAACAAGAAAAATGGGATTCAGGCATGGGTGTTCCCCTGGGAAACAAAAAAAATGGGATTCAGGCATGGATGGTCCACTGGGAAACAAAAAAATGGGATTCAGGCATGGGTGTTAACCTGGGAAACCAGAAAAACGGGATTCAGGCATGGATGGTCCACTGGGAAACAAGAAAAACGGGATTCAGGCATGGATGGTCCACTGGGAAAACAGAAAAATGGGATTCAGGCATGGGTGTTAACCTGGGAAACCAGAAAAATGGGATTCAGGCATGGATGGTCCACTGGGAAACAAGAAAAATGGGATTCAGGCATGGGTGTTCCACTGGGAAACCAGAAAAATGGGATTCAGGCATGGGTGTTAACCTGGGAAACAAGAAAAATGGGATTCAGGCATGGATGTTCCACTGGGAAACAAAAAAAATGGGAGTGAGGTGTGGAACTCGTGGGTGTTACCCTGGGAAAACCCAAAAAACTGGAATGAGCTCATGGATGTTCCCCTGGAAAACCAAAAAAAAATGGGATTCAGGCATGGAACTCATGGGTGCTCCCCTAGGAAACCAGAAACCGGGATTGAGGCATGGAATTAATGGATGTTCCCCTGGAAAACCCCCCAAAAACTGGGATTTAGTCACTGGGCCTGGCCCTGGGGGGTCTCTCCTCACAAAGAACACACAGATATTTCCCTGACAAAACCCCACAAAATCGGGATTCAGCCCTCAGGGACAGTCCCAGGGGCTCCCTTCACACAGAACATGCAGATATTTCCCTGGAAACCCCAAAAGATTGGGATTCAGTCATTGGGCCCAGTCCTAGGGATCTGCCCTCACACAGAACACACAGATATTTTCCTGGATAAACCCCCCAAAATTGGGATTCAGCCTTTGGGGGCATTCCCAGGGTCTCCCCTCACACAGAACATGCAGATATTTCCCTGACAAAACCCCAGAAAATCAGGATTCAGTCCCCGGGGGCAGTCCTGGGGAATCTCCTGTCACACATAACACACGTTCCAGAGATATTCCTCTGGAAAACCCCCAAAAAATTAGGATTTAGTCATTGGGCCTGGTCCTGGGGGTCTCCCGCCTCAGGAACTGTGGGTCTCCCCTCACACAGAACATGGAGACATTTTCCTGGAAAACCTCAAATAAATTGGGATTTAGTCATTGGGCCTGGTCCAGGGGGTCTCCCCTCACACAGAACACACAGACATTTTCCTGGATAAACCCCACAAAATCAGGATTCAGCCCTTGGGGCCAGACCCAGCAATCTCTCCCCACACAGAACACACAGATATTCCCCTGGAAAACCCCAAAAAATTGGGATTCAGTCATTGGGCCTGGTCCTGGGGGTCTCTCCCCTCAGGAACTGGGTAGGCATCTCCCCTCACACAGAACACACGGATATTTCCCCGATAAAACCCCGGAAAATCAGGATTCAGTCCCCGGGGGCAGTCCTGGGGAATCTCCTGTCACACATAACACACGTTCCAGAGATATTCCTCTGGAAAACCCCCAAAAAATTGGGATTCAGAAACTGGGCCTGGTCCTGGGGGTCTCTCCCCTCAGGAACCGGGGGTCTCCCCTCACACAGAACACACGGATATTTCCCTGGAAAACCTCAAATAAATTTGGATTCAGTCATTGGGCCTGGTCCAGGGGGTCTCCCCCCTCAGGAACCGGGGGTCTCCCCTCACACAGAACACGCAGACATTTTCCTGGATAAACCCCCCAAAACTGGGATTCAGCCCTCAGGGACAGTCCCAGGGTCTCCCTTCACACAGAACACCCAGATATTCCCCTGGAAACCCCCAAAGAATTGGGATTCAGTCACTGGGCCTGGTCCTGGGGGTCTCCCCCCTCAGAAACCGGGGGTCTCCCCTCACACAGAACACACGGATATTTCCCTGGAAAACCTCAAATAAATTTGGATTCAGTCATTGGGCCTGGTCCAGGAACTGTGGGTCTCCCCTCACACAGAACACACAGATATTTCCCTGGAAAACCTCAAATAAATCGGGATTTAGTCATTGGGCCTGGTCCTGGGGGTCTCCCCCCTCAGGAACCGGGGGTCTCCCCTCACACAGAACACACGGACATTTCCCTGAAAAAACCCCTGATTCCCCCCTCGAGGCCTCCCCCCTCAGGAGCTCTCCCACAGAAGACACGGCCGTTGCCCTGATAAAAAAGCCCGAGCCCGTACCCTGAGCTCCTGGATGTCGTTGTGCAGGCGGCGCCGCTCCATCTCCAGCAGGTGGATGCGCTCCTCGTGCTCGGCCAGCAGCGTCCTCTGCGACGCCTCCAGCTCCTGCAGCGCCGCCACCCGCTCCAGCTGCTCCTGCAGCTGCTGCTGCGCCTGCTGCAGCCGCGCCTGAGGGGAAACAACCCTTGCAGCAGCCCCTCAAGATCCCCATTGCCCCCCCCGCTTCTGAGGTGCTCAGTAGAGAAAACGGTAAAAAAAAAAAAAAAAAAATCCCCGTTTTTCCTCAGATTTTATGACATTCCCAGAGGGATTTGAGGTGAAAATGAGCGGAATGGATGTAAATTCCCGTATTTTGAGGCGTTTTCTGAGGGATTTCGCCGCTATCCGTGCAAAGCCCTCATTTTCCCGCCTTTTTTGGCGCCCCCTAGCGGCTTTCGAGTTGAAACCCAGCGAAAACGATTCCAATTCCCATTTTTTCCCCCACATTTTGAACACCCTGAAGGATTTCTGGTGCAAAAATCAGTTGAGTTGTTGAAAATTCCCATTTTTCACAATTTTCGCCTCATTTTTAGGCACTCCCTGAGAAATTGTGACACCAAAAAATCCGGAGTTGACACAACCCCCTCATTTTTCCAACTTTTTCTGGCGCTCCTGGTGGCTTTCAGCCTGGAGACTGAATGAACAGCTCTAAAATCCCAATTTTTCACGAATTTTGAAGCACCCTGAGGGATTTTGGTTTCAAAAGCAGATGAATTGGTGAAAATTCACATTTTTACCACATTGCGAGGAGTCCTCTGAAGAATTTTTGACACCAAAAACCTGGAATTGCCACAAAGCCTCATTTTCCTGCCATTTTCTGGGGCCTCTGGAGCAACAAAATGGCTCCAAATTCCTGGGGGTTTGTGGCTTTTGAAGCATTCCCTGAGGGGTTTGGGGTGCAAAAGCAGCTGAAATTGTGAAAATTCACATTTTTCTCAAATTTTGAGGCACTCCCTGAGGGATTCCCACACCAAAACCACTGGAATTGGCGTAATCCCCTCCTTTTCCTGCCTTTTTCTGGCCCCCCAGAGAAACAAAACAGCTCAAATTTTCTGGGTTTCTGTGGATTCTGAAGCATCCTCTGAGAGATTTTGGCTGCAAAAGCAGCTGAATTAGTGACAATTCCCATCTTTCCCAAGTTTTGGGGTTCCCCTGAAGGATTTTGACACCAAGAAAGCCGGAATTGGCACAAACCCCAAATCTTCCTGCCTTTTTTTGGTGCCCCCTGGCAGATTTCAGGTCAGAGAGCAACAAAACAGCTCCAAAATCCCAGGTTTTTGCACATTTTCAGGAACCCTTGAGGGATTTTGGGGACAGAAGCAGCCGAACTGGTGAAAATTCCCATTTCCCCCACATTTCAAGGCATTCTCAGAGCGATTTCGGTGCCAAAAAAGCCCGAATTGGTGCCAACCCCTCATTTTCCCCCCGGCGGATTTCCCCCTCACGGCTTCCCGCCATTTTTTGCCAACCCCCCCCAATGGATCCCAGATCGGAGAGCCACAAAACGGCTCCCAATTCCCGTTTTTTCAGGGATTTCTCAGGAATGCCAGGCCCCACCTCAGTGTTCTCCAGCTGCTCGGACAGCGCCCGTGCCCGGCCCAGGGCCTCGTCCCTCTCCTGCCGCCGCTGCTCCTCCTCGGCCTGCAGCCGCCGCTCCTCGGCCTCCAGAGCCTCCACGCGGCCCCGGCTCTGCTCCAGCTCCTCCCGGCACTGCGACACCTCCAGCTCCAGGGAGCTGCCCCAGGGAAACGACAAGCCATAAAATGGGGGAATCCCGCATTTTGGGGGAGTTCAAGGTGTTTTGGGTGAGTTTCTTGAGGGGTTTTGGGGTAATCCGGGGATTATGAGCCATGTTCAGGAGGGTTCTGAGGGAGTTTTGGAGATCGTGAGGGGATTTGGGGAATTTTCAGGGATTGTCCGAAGGGTTCTGAGGGAATTTTGGGGATCCTGAGGGGATTTGGGGAATTTTCAGGGATTTTTCCGAAGGGTTCTGAGGGAATTTTGGGGATCGTGAGGGACTTCGAGTCCCGGCTCTGCTCCAGCTCCAGGGAGCTGCTCCAGGGAAACGACAATCCCCAAAATTGAGGAATCCCAGATTTTGGGGGAGTTCAAGGTGTTTTGGGTGAGTTTCTTGAGGGGTTTTGGGGTAATCCGGGGATTATGAGCCATGTTCAGGAGGGTTCTGAGGGAGTTTTGGAGATCGTGAGGGGATTTGGGGAATTTTCAGGGATTGTCCGAAGGGTTCTGAGGGAATTTTGGGGATCCTGAGGGGATTTGGGGAATTTTCAGGGATTTTCCGAAGGGTTCTGAGGCAATTTTGGGGATTGTGAGGGGATTTGGGGAATTTTCAGGGATTTTCCGAAGGGTTCTGAGGGAATTTTGGGGATCCTGAGGGACTTCGAGTCCCGGCTCTGCTCCAGCTCCAGGGAGCTGCCCCGGGGAAACGACAATCCCCAAAATTGAGGAATCCCAGATTTTGGGGGAGTTCAAGGTGTTTTGGGTGAGTTTCTTGAGGGGTTTTGGGGTAATCCGGGGATTATGAGCCATGTTCAGGAGGGTTCTGAGGGAGTTTTGGAGATCGTGAGGGGATTTGGGGAATTTTCAGGGATTTTCCGAAGGGTTCTGAGGGAATTTTGGGGATCCTGAGGGACTTCGAGCCCCGGCACTGCGACACCTCCAGCTCCAGGGAGCTGCTCCAGGGAAACGACAATCCCCAAAATTGAGGAATCCCGGATTTTGGGGGAGTTCAAGGTGTTTTGGGTGAGTTTCTTGAGGGGTTTTGGGGTAATCCGGGGATTATGAGCCATGTTCAGGAGGGTTCTGAGGGAGTTTTGGAGATCGTGAGGGGATTTGGGGAATTTTCAGGGATTTTCCGAAGGGTTCTGAGGGAATTTTGGGGATCCTGAGGGGATTTGGGGAATTTTCAGGGATTTTCCAAAGGGTTCTGAAGGAATTTTGGGGATCGTGAGGGACTTCGAGCCCCGGCTCTGCTCCAGCTCCTCACGGCACTGCGACACCTCCAGCTCCAGGGAAACAACAATCCATAAAATGGGGGAATCCCGGATTTTGGGGGAGTTCAAGGTGTTTTGGGTGAGTTTCTTGAGGGGTTTTGGGGTAATCCGGGGATTATGAGACATGTTCAGGAGGGTTCTGAGGGAATTTTGGGGATCGTGAGGGGATTTGGGGAATTTTCAGGGATTTTCCGAAGGGTTCTGAGGGAGTTTTGGGGATCGTGAGGGGATTTGGGGAATTTTCAGGGATTTTCTGAAGGGTTCTGAAGGAATTTTGGGGATCCTGAGGGACTTCGAGCCCCGGCTCTGCTCCAGCTCCTCCCGGCACTGCGACACCTCCAGCTCCAGGGAAACAACAATCCATAAAATGGGGGAATCCCGCATCTTGGGGGAGTTCAAGGTGTTCTGGGTGAGTTTCTTGAGGGGTTTTGGGGTAATCCGGGGATTATGAGCAATGTTCAGGAGGGTTCTGAGGGAGTTTTGGAGATCGTGAGGGGATTTGGGGAATTTTCAGGGATTTTCCAAAGGGTTCTGAGGGAATTTTGGGGATCCTGAGGGGATTTGGGGAATTTTCAGGGATTTTCCGAAGGGTTCTGAGGGAATTTTGGGGATCGTGAGGGACTTCGAGCCCCGGCTCTGCTCCAGCTCCTCACGGCACTGCGACACCTCCAGCTCCAGGGAAACAACAATCCCCAAAATTGAGGAATCCCAGATTTCAGAGGACTTGGAGGCATTTTGGGTGAGTTTCTTGAGGGGATTTGGGGAAATTTCAGGGATTTTCTGAAGGGTTCTGAGGGAATTATCTGGATTTTTAGGGGTTTTGGAACGATCGGGGGAATTTCAGAGATTTTCAGAAGAGTTCTGAGGGAACTTTGGTGATCCTGAGGGAGTTTGGAGCAATTTATGGAAATTCCAGGGATTCTCAGAAGGGTTCTGAGGGAATTTTGGGGATTTTGAGGCGTTTTGGAGCAGTTCAAGAACATTTCAGAGATTTTCAGCAGGGTTTTGAGGGAATTATGGGGATCTTTAGGGGTTTTGGAGCAATCAGGGGAATTTCAGAGATTTTTTGGAAAAGTTCTGAGGGAATTTTGGGGATCCTTAAGGGTTTTGAGGGGATTTGGGGAAATTTCAGGGGTCTTTGGAAGGGTTCTGAGGGAACTTTGGGGATCTTGAGGAAGTTTGGAGCGATTTGTGGAAATTTCAGAAGTTCCTGAGGGGTTCTGAGGGAATTTTGAGGCGTTTTGGAGCAGTTCAGGGACATTTCAGAGATTTTCGGAAGGGTTTTGAGGGAACTTTGGGGATCTTTAGGGGTTTTGGAGCAATCAGGGGAATTTCAGAGATTTCTTTGGAAAAGTTCTGAGGGAATTTTGGGGATCTTGAAGGAGTTTGAGGAGTTTCAGGGTAATTTCAGGGATTTTCAGAACGGTTCTGAGGGAATTTTGGGGATCTCGAATTTCAAAGGAAAACTCGGGGGGAATGTGGGATAATTCGGGGGACTTTGGGGGAATTGCAGGATTTTTTGAAAGCCTTTAGAGGAATTTCAAGGGGATCTTGAGAAGATCCAGAAAAACTCCCATTTTGAGGATTTGGGGTGAATTGGGAATTTTTAAGGAAGGTTTTAAGGAAGATCAGGAGGGATCTTGAGATGGATTTTGGGGGTTTTTTTCAGCATTCCCGCTCCCTCCAGAGCAGGATTTTAAGGATTTTTAAGGATTTTGGGGAGTTTTTGACAGATCTGGTGCATTCCTCACCCAACTCTGGAGCTGAGGCTGCTCGCACAGCACGCGTGCTCCCTCACCAGGGGAATTTGGGGCAGATTGGATGATTTTGGGCAGGCTTTGGTGGATTTTGAGGAAGTTTTGAGGGATTTGGGTCAAGTTTAGATGCATTTTGAGGCAGTTTTGAGGGATTTTGAGGCACTTTTAAGGGATTTGGGTCAGGCTTTGATGGATTTTGAGGCACTTTTGAGGGATTTGGGTCAGGCTTTGATGGATTTTGAGGCACTTTTGAGAGATTTTGGTCACTTTTGAGAGATTTTGGTCACTTTGATGGATTTTGAGGCAGTTTTGAGGTATTTGCATCAGGTTTTGATGCATTTTGGGGCAGTTTACTTGATTTTGGTCAGGTTTCAATGGGTTTTGCTTCAGTTTTGATGGATTTTGGGGCAGCTTGGATGGATTTTGCGACAGTTTGGATGATTTTGGTTAAGCTTTGATGGATTTTGGGGCAGCTTGGATGGATTCTGGGGCAGATTTGATGGATTTTGGGGCAGTTTGGATGAATTTTGATGCAGTTTTTCAGGATTTAGGTGCATTCCTCACCCGACCCTGGTGCAGAGGCTGCTCTCGCAGCCCTCGCTCTCGCCCAGCTCCCTCAGCAGGGGCTGTGGGTGGGTTTGGGGCAGTTTTGGATGGATTTTAAGCGGATTTTGGGGCAGTTTTTCAGGATTTTGGCTCGTTCCTCACCCGGCCCTGGTGCAGAGGCTGCTCTCGCAGCCCTCGCTCTCGCCCAGCTCCCTCAGCAGGGGCTGTGGGTGGGTTTGGGGCAGTTTTGGATGGATTTTAAGCGGATTTTGGGGCAGTTTTTCAGGATTTAAGTGCATTCCTCACCCGACCCTGGTGCAGAGGCTGCTCTCGCGGCCCTCGCTCTCACCCAGCTGCCCCAGCAGGGGCTGTAGGTGGGTTTGGGGCAGTTTTTGGTGCAGTTTTTCAGGATTTAGGTGCATTCCTCACCCGACCCTGGTGCAGAGGCTGCTCTCGCAGCCCTCGCTCTCGCCCAGCTGCCTCAGCAGGGGCTGTGGGTGGGTTTGGGGCAGTTTTGGATGGATTTTAAGCGGATTTTGGGGCAGTTTTTCAGGATTTAAGTGCATTCCTCACCCGACCCTGGTGCAGAGGCTGCTCTCGCGGCCCTCGCTCTCGCCCAGCTGCCTCTGCAGCTGCTGCAGGCGCTCCCTCAGCTGGCGGTTGCCGCTCTCCAGCTCCCGTTTCTCGCTGTCCAGCCCCTGCAGCCGCTCCCGGGCCTGGCCCAGCGCCTCCCGCAGGTCCCCGACCTGGCCCCGCAGGTCCCACGGCGGCCGCTTGGAGGCGCCCTTGGCGCTCGCCGTGCTGGTGGCAGAGCCTGGGGACACGGTGGGGGGTTGGGGACGCTCGGAGGGGAGCGGGGACATCGGAAGGGGACATGGGGAGGGGGAGTGGGGACACCCGGGGGCTTGGGGACATCAGGGTGGAGCTTTGGGGATGTCGGGAGGGGCTTGGGGACATCGGGAAGGGGAGTGGGGACATCGGGAGGGGGAGTGGGGACATCGGGAAGGGCTTGGGGACCTCGGGAAGGGCTTGGGGACATGGGAAGGGGACTGAAGATGTCAGGAGGGGCTTGGGGACATCGGGACGAGGCTTGGGAACATCGGGAAGGGGAGTGGGGACACCAGGAAGAGGACTAAGGACATTGGGAAAGGTCTTGGGGACATCGGGAAGGGGAGTGGGGACATCAGGAAAGGGACTTGGGATATGGGAAGGGGCTTGGGGACATCGACGGGGAGCTTTGGGGACCTCGGGAGGGGACTGAGGATGTCAGGAAGGGGAGTGGGGACATCGGAAGGGGACATGAGGAGGGGGAGTGGGGACATTGGGAATGGGAGTGGGGACATCCAGGGGGGCTTGGGGACATCGGGGGGAGGCCTGGGGACATTGGGGGGGAGTGGAGGTGTCAGGAGGGGCTTGGGGACATTGGTGGGAGCCCTGGGGGCAGGGGAGAGGTGGCCCTGGGGACATCTAGGGGGTGTCAAAGGGGACCCTGGGGACATCAGGAGGGGATCCTGGGGCACAGGAGAGGGACTTGGGGACAGGAAAGGGGGGGCTTGGGGACACCAGGGGGGGCTTAGGGACATTGCTGGGAGCCCTGGGGACACTGGGGACAGGGGAGAGGTGGCCCTGGGGACACTGAAGGGGTGTGAAAGGGGACCCTGGGGCCATCAGGAGGGGATCCTGGGGCATGGGAGAGGGACCGGGGGACACTGGGGACACCAGGAAAGGAACTGGGGACAAGGGAGGGGCACCTTGGGGACACCAGGAAAGGAACTGGGGACACTGGGGACAAGGGAGGGGCACCTTGGGGACATCAGGAAAGGAACTGGGGACACTGGGGACAAGGGAGGAGAGCACTGGGGACATCAGGAACGGAACTGGGGACACTGGGGACATCAGGAAAGGAACTGGGGACACTGGGGACAAGGGAGGGGCACACTGGGGACATCAGGAACGGAACTGGGGACACTGGGGACACCAGGGAGGGGTTGGGGACACTGGGGAGGGGTCCTGGGGACACCGGGGGGTCTCGGGTCTCACCTGCCCGAGGAGCAGCTGCCCCTGACACCGCCTTCCGGGGGCCATCTGGGGACACGGGGACATCGGGGGGACATTTGGGGGGGTTTGAACCCCCCAGCATCCCCAGGTCGCACGGACCCCCCAAAGCCTCCTTCAAAATCCCCCAAATGTCCCCAAAGCCCCTTCAACCGCCCCAAATGCCCCCTTAAATCCCCCCAAATCCCTTAAACGGCCCCAAATCCCCCCAAAACCCCCTCTAAATACCCCCAAAGCCCCTTTAACCGCCCCAAATGCCCCCTTAAATCCCCCCAAATCCCTTAAACGGCCCCAAATCCCCCCAAAACCCCCTCTAAATACCCCCAAATCCCCTTTAACTGCCCCAAATGCCCCTTAAAATCACCCCAAATCCCTTAAACAGCCCCAAATCTCCTCGAAACCCCCTCTAAATGCCTCCAAACCCCCTTTAACTGTCCCAGACCCCCTCTAGATCCCCCAAACCCCTTTAACCACCCCAAATGCCCCCTTAAACCCCACCCAAAATCCCTTAAACCCACCCAAAATCCCCCCGAAACGCTCCCTAAATGCCCCCAAATCCCCTTCAACTGCCCCAGACCCCCTCTAAATCCCCCAAATCCCCTTTAACTGCCCCAAATGCCCCTTTAACTGTCCCCAAAGTCCCTTAAACGGCCCCAAATCCCCCCAAAACCCCCTCTAAATGCCCCCAAATCCCCTTTAACTGCCCTAAAGCCCCCCTTAAATCCCCCCAAATTCCCTTTAACTGCCCCGGACCCCCGCTAAATGCCCCAAATCCCCTTTAACTGCCCCAAATGCCCCTCTAAATCCCCCAAATCCCCTTTAACTGCCCCAGACCCCCTCTAAATGCCTCAAATCCCCTTTAACTGCCCCAGACCCCCTCTAAATCCCCCAAATCCCCTTTACCTGCCCCAAAATCCTCTCTAAATCCTCCGAAAATCCCCTTTAACTGCCCCAGACCCTCTCTACATCCCCCAAATCCCCTTTAACTGCCCCAAATGCCCCTTTAAAGCCCCCAAAGTCCCTTAAACGGCCCCAAATCCCCCCGAAACCCTCTCTAAATGCCCCCAAATCCCCTTCAACTGCCCCAGACCATCTCCAAACCCCCCAAATCCCCTTTACCTGCCCCCAAAACCCCTTTAAATCCCCCAAAACCCCTTTAAATCCCCCAAAACCTGCCCCGGATCCCCTTTCCCTGCCCCAGACCGCGCTCTAACACCCCCGCACCGGCCCCGAGCCCCCCCGCCGCCCCGGTACCGTTCTTGCCGGCGGCCGCGGCGGGTCCCAGGGTGCGCAGCGGGGCCCGGAGCGGGGCCTTGGGCGCGGCCTTGGCGCCGCCGGGCCCGAGCCCGGTCCGCGATCGTTTCTGTCAGGGGACAAACGGCGTCAGGCGGCGCCGCGGGCGGCGGGAGCCGCGCGGGGAGCGCTCCGCACCTGCTGGGGAGGCGCCGCGGGCGGGCCCTCGGGCGGGCCCCGCTTCTCCTGGCCCCGGGCCACCGGCAGCCGCGAGAGCCCCGGGCGCGGGCCCGGGCGCGGCACCGGGAGCGCAGCGGGACCGGCCTGAGGCGCCGCCGCCATCTTGTCCCGCGCGCCTTCAAACCGCCGCGCGCCCATTGGGCCCCGCGCCGCGGCCAATGGCGGGGCGAGCTGCGAGGGGAGGCCCCGCCCCCGCCGAGATCGGCCAATGGGAGCGCGGGGCGCCGTGAGGGAGGGAGGGGGTTCGCCCGCCAAGGGGGTAACGGCTGCGGAGGGGCGGGGCTAATGTGGTGGGAGAGGGCGGGGATTGGCTGAGAGGGGAGGGGCGGGGTTTATGTGGTGGGCGTGGCCACGTGAGGCAACTGCTCGTTATGGTTGTTCGGGACGGAGGCGTGGCCTGAGCTCAGGCCCCGCCCACAGCGCGCGGACACCCCCAAATTTACCCAAAATATCCCCAAACTACCCAAAATATCCCCAAATTTACCCAAAATATCCCCAAATCCTCCCAAAATATCCCCAAATTTACCCAAAATATCCCCAAATCCTCCCAAAATATCCCCAAATCCTCCTAAAATATACCAAAATATCCCCAAATCCACCCAAAATATCCCCAAATTTACCCAAAATATCCCCAAATCCTCCCAAAATATCCCCAAATTTACCCAAAATATCCCCAAATCCTCCCAAAATATCCCCAAATCCTCCTAAAATATACCAAAATATCCCCAAATCCACCCAAAATATCCCCAAATCCTCCCAAAATATACCCAAATACCCCCACATCCGAGCAAACCTCCACAAATCTTCCCAAAATATCCCCAAATTCGCCCCAAATAACCCCCAAACCACTCAAAATATCCCCAAATATCCCCAAATCCACCCAGAATATCCCCACATCCGAGCAAACCTCCACAAATCCTCCCCAAATATCCCCAAATTCCCCCAAATCACCCAAAATATCCCCAAATCCTCCCAAAATATCCCCAAAACCACGCAAAAGATCCCCGAATTTGCCCAAAACCTCCCCAAATCTACCCAAACCTCCCCAAATCCTTTTCAAATATCCCAAAATCTGCCCAAAACATCCCCCAAACCACCCAAAAGATCCCTAAATTTGCCCAAAATCTCCCCAAATCCACCCAAACTTCCCCAAATCCGCCTAAAATATCCCCAAATCTGCCCAAAATCCACCCCTAAATCCACTGAAACCTCCCCAAACCCATTCCAAATATCCTCAAATCCGCCCAAAACATCCCCAAACCCACCCAAAACCCCCCCAAACCCGCCCAAACCCCTCAGAGCCCCATTTGAACCCCCCAAAGCCCCCCAGAACCCCGCAGTCCCCCCCAAACCCTCCCTCAGGCTCCCCAAATCCCCCAAATGCCCCAAAAACCCCAAATTCGCCCCCAAATCCCCGCGGCCCGAGGGGCGGGGCGGAGGGGGCGGGGCCTGAAAATCGGTGGGCGTGGCCTAGACACGCAGGCGTGGCCTCCGCTGCCCATGGGACGCTGATCGTTAAATGGGCGTGGCTAACCACACTGTGGGCGTGGCCTATACTGTGTGGGCGTGCCCCCACCCTCTGCAGCAGCGGCTGCGGGCGCGCTAAGGGGGCGTGGCCTGCTGCACAATGGGCGTGGCCACCCGCCATGGGCGTGGCCTGAGCGCGGCGGGGCAGCCCCGGCCGCGGGGGGGGTGGGGGGGGGGGGGGCGGATTTTGGGGGCGTTTTTGGGGTCCCGGCGGCGGCCCCGCCCCCTCTGACCCCCGGTGCGGCCGCGGGGGGGCCCGGGGGGGGTCCCCGGGGGGGTCCCCGGTGCCGCCGTCCCTCGGCCGCCCCCCCCCGGCCCCCCCCCCCGCGCCGCCGCTGCTGCGTCACGGCCCCGCCGCCGCCGCCGCCGCCCGCAGCGGCCGCTCGGGGGCCGGGCCGGGGGCGCCGCGACCCCCCCGGAGCGGCAGGAGAGCCTCGGGACCCCCCCGCTGCCGGCGTGAGACCCCCCGGAACCGGACTGCCCCCAACGTAGGGACACCCCCGCGCGAAAGGGACACCCCCCACGGGAAAGGGACACCCCCAAACAGAGGGACACCCCCCCACGGGAAAGGGACACCCCCAAACAGGGACAGGCCCCCCCAAACGGGACACCCCAAATAGGGACACCCCCAAACAGCGACACCCCCCCACGGGAAAGGGACACCCCCAAAGAGGGACAGGCCCCCCGAAACGGGACACCCCCAAAGAGGGACACCCCCAAATAGGGTCACCCCCCCATGGGAAAGGGACACCCCCAAACAGGGACACCCCCCCACGGGAAAGGGACACCCCCAAAGAGGGACACCCCAAAGAGGGACAGGCCCCCCAAACGGGACACCCCAAATAGGGACACCCCCCCATGGGAAAGGGACACCCCCAAAGAGGGACACCCCAAACAGGGACACCCCCTCACGGGAAAGGGACACCCCCAAATAGGGACAGGCCCCCCAAACGGGACACCCCAAACAGAGCGACACCCCCCCACGGGAAAGGGACACCCCAAATAGGGACACCCCTAAAATAGGGACACCCCTCCCCCCAAAAAATAGTGACAGCCCCGAAAAATGGGACACCCCCAAAATAGGGACAGCCCCACAACAGGAAAGGACACCCCCAAAAATGGGCACACCCTCCCCAAAAACGGGACGCCCCCAAAATAGGGACACCCCCAAAAAGGGACACCCCCCCTCGGGAAAGGGACACCCCCAAACATAGGGACACCCCCCACCCAATGGGAAATGGACAACCCCCCCAAAAATAGGGACACCCCAAAAATGAGGGACACCTCCCTCCCAGGGGACCCCGCCCCCTATACAAGGGACACCCCCAAAATGGGAGCCACCCCCCCGCGGGACACCCCAAAACGGGACTGCCAAAAAATGGACAGCCCCCCCAAAAAGAGACAGCCCCCCCAAAAAGGGACAGCCCCCCAAAAAAAGGGACAGCCCCTCCAAAAAGAGACAGCCCCCGAAAAAAGATACAGCCCCCCCAAAAAGGGACAGCCCCCCAAAAAAGAGACAGCCCCCCAAAAAAGGGACAGCCCCCCCAAAAAAGGGACAGCCCCCCAAAAAAGGGACAGCCCCCCCAAAAAGGGACAGCCCCCCAAAAAAGAGACAGCCCCCCCAAAAAGGGACAGCCCCCCAAAAAGAGACAGCCCCCCAAAAAAGAGACAGCCCCCCAAAAACGAGACAGCCCCCCAAAAAAGAGACAGCCCCCCAAAAAGGGACAGCCCCCCCCCAAAAAAGGGACAGCCCCCCCAAAACGGGACCCCCACGATGGGACAGCCCCCGCCAAACTTTAGCCCCCCAAAATGGGACCCCCCCAAAGGTGGACACGCCCCCCCGAACCGGACACACCCCCCCGGTGGGACACCCAAAAAATGAAGCCCCCTAAATAGGGACTCCCCCAAACAGGGACCCCCAAACTGGGAACCCCCAAACTGGGACCCCCTAAACTGGGACCCTCCCCAAACTGGGACCCTCCCCAAACTGGGACCCCCTCAAACTGGGACCCCCAAACTGGGACCCCCTCAAACTGGGACCCCCCCAAACTGGGACCCCCCCAAACTGGGACCCCCTCAAACTGGGACCCCCTAAACTGGGACCCCCCAAACTGGGACCTTTCCCCAAACTGGGAACCCCCAAACTGGGAACCCCCCAAACTGGGAACCCCCCAAACTGCACCCCTCCCCAAAATGGGACCCCCTAAACTGGGACCCCCCCTCCAAACCAGACCCCCCCAAACTGGGACCTCCCCAAATGGGACCCCCAAACTGGGAGACCTCCCCAAACCAGACCCCCCCAAACTGGGAATTCTCAAACTAGGACCCCCCCAAACTGGGACCCCTTCCCCAAACTGGAAACCCCCCAAACTGGAAACCCCCCCAAACTGGGACCCCCCCCAAACTGGGACCCCCTCAAACTGGGACCCCCCAAACTGGGAACCCCCAAACTGGGACCCCCCAAACTGGGACCCCCTAAACTGGGACCCCCCAAACTGGGACCTTTCCCCAAACTGGGAACCCCCAAACTGGGAACCCCCCAAACTGGGAACCCCCCAAACTGCACCCCTCCCCAAAATGGGACCCCCCAAACTGGGACCCCTTCCCCAAACTGGGAACCCCCAAACTGGAAACCCCCCAAACTGGAAACCCCCCCAAACTGGGACCCCCCCCAAACTGGGACCCCCTCAAACTGGGAACCCCCAAACTGGGACCCCCCAAACTGGGACCCCCTAAACTGGGACCCCCCAAACTGGGACCTTTCCCCAAACTGGGAACCCCCAAACTGGGAACCCCCCAAACTGGGAACCCCCCAAACTGCACCCCTCCCCAAAATGGGACCCCCCCAAACTGGGACCCCCCCTCCAAACCAGACCCCCCCAAACTGGGACCTCCCCAAATGGGACCCTCAAACTGGGACCCCCAAACTGGGAGACCTCCCCAAACCAGACCCCCCCAAACTGGGAATTCTCAAACTAGGACCCCCCAAACTGGGACCCCTTCCCCAAACTGGGAACCCCCCAAACTGGGACCCCTTCCCCAAACTGGGAACCCCCAAACTGGAAACCCCCCAAACAGGAAACCCCCCCAAACTGGGAACCCCCAAACTGGAAACCCCCCAAACTGGGAACCCCCAAACTGGGACCCCCTAAACTGTAAACCCCCAAACTGGGACCCCCCCAAACTGGGACCCCCCCAAACTGGGACCCCCTCCTAAACCAGACCCCCCCAAACTGGGAACCCCCAAACTGGGAACCCCAAACTGGGAACCCCCAAACTGGGACCCCCTCCTAAACCAGAACCCCCTAAACTGTAAACCCCCAAACTGGGAACCCCAAACCGGGACACCCTCCCCAAACTGGGACCTCTCCCAAACTGGGACCCCCTCCTAAACCAGAACCCCCTAAACTGGGGACCCCTCCCCAAACTGCCCCCCCCCCCCCCCAAACTGGGACCCCCCCATACCAGACCCCCCAACCTGGGACCCCTCCCCAGCCCCCCCCCATTTTTGGGGTGCCAGCGCCGCCTGGGCCCCGCAGCCCCCGGGTGCGATGGAGGCCGCCGAGGGGGGGGCGCCCCCCCAGAGCCCCCCGAAGCCCCCCCAGATCGGGGAGGGGCAGGACGTGCTGGCGCGCTGGACGGACGGGCTGCTCTACCTGGGCGTCGTCAAGAAGGTGGGACCCCAAAACACCCGGAAAGCACCCCAAAAATGGCCTGAAACAGCCCCAAAATCAGCCCTGAAACAGCCCCAAAAATGGCCTGAAACAGCCCCAAAAATGGCCCTGAAACAGCCCCAAAACTGCCCAAAACCAACCCAAAACCTGCCCTGAAACAGCCCCAAAAATGACCCTGAAACAGCCCCAAAATGGCCCAGAAACAGCCCAAAAATGGCCCTGAAACAGCCCCAAAACTGCCCAAAACCAACCCCAAAAATGGCCCTGAAACAGCCCCAAAACTGGCCCTGAAACAGCCCCAAAAATGGCCCTGAAACAGCCCCAAAAATGGCCCTGAAACAGCCCCAAAAATGGCCCTGAAACAGCGCCAATAATGACCTGAAACAGCCCCAAAACTGCCCTGAAACAGCCCCAAAATGGCCCTAAAACAGCCCAAAACTGCCCTGAAACAGCCCAAAAATGGCCCTGAAACAGCCCCAAAAATGGCCCTGAAACAGCCCCAAAAATGGCCCTGAAACAGCCCCAAACAGCCCAAAATACCTAAAATAACCATCCCCCGAAAAAATCCCCAAAATCAGAGCAAACCCAACCCCAAAACAGCACAATCAGCCCAAAATGAGTGCAAACCCAGCCCCAAAACAGCCCCAAAATGGCCCCAAAATGATTGCAAACCCAGCCCCAAAACAGCCCCAAAATGATTGCAAACCCAGCCCCAAAATGGCCCCAAAATGGCCCCAAAATGATTGCAAACCCAGCCCCAAAACAGCCCCAAAATGGCCCCAAAATGAGTGCAAACCCAGCACCAAAACAGCCCCAAAATGGCCCCAAAATGATTGCAAACCCAGCCCTAAAATGGCCCCAAAATGGCCCCAAAATGATTGCAAACCCAGCCCCAAAATGGCACCAAAATCAGCCCAAAAATAGCCCCAAAATAACCCCAAAATAACCCAAAACCAGCCCCAAAATAACCCCAGAACAGCCCAAAAATAATCCTAAACCAGCCCAAAAATAGCCCCAAACCAGCCCAAAAACCAGCCCCAAACCAACCCCAAAGCAGCCCAAAGCACCCCAAAACACTGCAAAACCACCCCAAAACCAGCCCTGAAACTCCTTAAAACACCCCAAAACCACCCCTAGAACTCTCCAAACTCACCCAACCACCCCAAAAACACCTCTAAAATCCCCAATCCAGCCCCAAACACCCCAAACCAACCCACAACTCCCCTAAAACAGCCCAAACGGCCCCAAACCAACCCTAAACACCCCTAAAACCCCAAACCAGCCCAAAATTCCCCTAAAACCCCAAACCAACCCAAACCACCCCTAAAACAGCCCCAAAACCACCCCTAAACCAGCCAAACCAGCCCCTAAAACACCCCAAACCAGCCCCAAACACCCCTAAAACACCCCTAAAACAGCCAAAACAGCCCCCAAAACACCCCTAAAACCCCAAACCAACCCTAAACCACCCCAAACCAACACAGAACTCCCCTAAAACAGCCCAAACAGCCCCAAACCACCCCTAAAACCACTCCAAACAGCCCCAAAGCAACCCACAACTCCCCTGAAACAGCCCAAAACCACTCCCAGAACACCCCAAAAACATCCTAAACCACCCCAAAACAGCCCAAAACAGCCCAAAACACCCGCTAAAACACCCGAAACACCCCTCAAGTCCCCAAATCAACCCAAAACAACACAAACACCCAAAACACCCCAAAATAACCCAAAACACCGCTCAAATTCCCCAAAACACCCCAAAACACCCCAAACACCCCTCAAATTCCCCAAATCGACCCAAAACACCCCAAACTCCCCCAAACCAGCCCCAAAATCGGCCCAAAGCAGCCAAACCCAGCCCCCAAACCACCCCAAATCCCCCCCAAAATCCCCCAAAATGCCCCCAAAATCCTCCTCAATCCCCTCCAAACTCTCCAAAATCCCCCAAATCCCCCCAAAATCCCCCTAAACCCCCCCAAATCCCCCCAAAATCCCCCCATCCGGGCTCGCGCAGGTGGACGCGCCCCGCCGGGGCTGCCTGATCCAGTTCGAGGACAATTCCCAGTTTTTCGTTCTGTGGAAGGACATCAGCCCCGGTGAGCCGGAATTCCCAATTAACCCCCTCATTAGCGGCTCATTAGCGATTGATTGGCCCTTTATCGGCGCTTAATGAGCGCTTAATGAGCGGGTAATTAACGGCTCCGCGCCCTGCTGGCGCCCCCCAGCGGCCGTGCCCGGGGACGACCCCTCGTGCTGCGTGTGCGCCGGGAGCGCGCGGAGCGCCGAGAACGCGCTGGTGCGCTGCGGGAAGTGCGGCCACGGTCAGGGAAAACGCCGGGAAAACACCGGGAAAACACCGGGAAAACCGGGGGGAAAACCCGGGGGAAATGGGGAAAAAATCCCGGGAAAAAAACCCGGGGAAAAACGGGAAAAAAACGGGGGGAAACGGGGATAAAACCGGGGGAAAATGCCGAGAACGCGCTGGTGCGGTGCGGGAAGTGCGGCCACGGTCAGGGAAAAACACCGGGAAAACACCGGGAAAACACCGGGAAAACCGGGGGGAAATGGGGAAAAAATCCCGGGAAAAAAACCCGGGGAAAAACGGGAAAAAACGGGGGGAAACGGGGATAAAACGGGGGGAAAATCCCGAGAAGGCGCTGGTGCGGTGCGGGAAGTGCAGCCACGGTCAGGGAAAACACCGGGAAAAACGGGGGGAAAACACCGGGAAAACCGGGGGGAAAACCCGGGGGAAATGGGGAAAAAATCCCGGGAAAAAAACCCGGGGAAAAACGGGAAAAAAACGGGGGGAAAATGCCGAGAACGCGCTGGTGCGCTGCGGGAAGTGCGGCCACGGTCAGGGAAAACACCGGGAAAACACCGGGAAAACACCGGGAAAACCGGGGGGAAAACCCGGGGGAAATGGGGAAAAAATCCCGGGAAAAAACCCGGGGAAAAACGGGAAAAAACGGGGGGAAACGGGGATAAAACCGGGGGAAAATGCCGAGAACGCGCTGGTGCGCTGCGGGAAGTGCGGCCACGGTCAGGGAAACACCGGGAAAACACCGGGAAAAACGGGAAAAAATCCCGGGGGAAATGGGGGAAAAATCCCGGGAAAAAAAACCCGGGGAAAAACGGGGGGAAAATCCCGAGAAGGCGCTGGTGCGCTGCGGGAAGTGCGGCCACAGTCAGGGAAAATGCCGGGAAAAACGGGGGGAAAAACCGGGGAAAATGGGGAAAAAATCCCGGGGAAAATGGGGA
>NW_024037436.1:833134-872317 GCF_015832195.1 Motacilla alba alba
AAAATTCCCAAATTCCCAGCTCGAAAATCCCAAATTCCCGAGCAAGAATTCCCAAACTTCCGAGCGACAATTCCCAAATTCCCATCTCGAAAATCCCGAATTTCCCAGCTCGAAAATCCCGAATTTCCAACCAGGAATTCCCAAATTCCCGTCTCGAAATTCCCGAATTTCCCAGCGAGAATTCCCAAATTCCCATCTCAAAAATCCCAAATTCCCATCTAGAAAATCCCAAACTTCCGAACGAGAATTCCCAAATATCTGCGTGAGAATTCCCAAATTTCTGAGCAAGATTTCCCAAAATTCCGAGCGAAAATTCCCAAATTCCCATCTCGAAAATCCCAAATTTCCCAGCAAGAATTCCCAAAATTCCGAGCGATAATTCCCCAAATTCCCATCTCAAAAATCCCAAATTTCCGAGCGACAATTCCCTGAATTTCCGAGCAAGAATTCCCCGAATTTCCCACTGAGAATCCCCAAATTCCCATTAAGAAAATCCCAAATTCCCATCTCGAAAATCCCAAATTTCCGAGCGAGAATCCCCAAATTTCCGAGCGAGAATTCCCAAATTCCCATCTCAAAAATCCCAAACTCCGAGCTTGAAAATCCCGAATTTCCGAGCGAGAATTCCCAAATTTCCGAGCGAGAATTTCCAAAATTCCAAGAGAGAATTCCCCAATTTACCCAACGAAAATTCCCAAATTTCCGATCAAGAATTCCCAAATTCCCATCCCGAAAATCCCAAACTTCCGAGCGAGAATCCCCAAATTCCCATCTCAAAAATCCCAAATTTCCGAGCGAGAATTCCTAAATTTCCCACCAGGAATTCCCAAATTCCCAGCTCGAAAATCCCGAATTCTGAGCTTGAAAATCCCAAATTTCCCACCGAGAATTCCCAAATTTCCAAGCGAGAATTCCCAAATTCCCATCTCAAAAATCCCAAATTCCCATCGCGAAAATCCCGAATTTCCGACCAGGAATTCCCAAATTCCCATCTCGAAAACCCCAAATTCTGAGCGACAATTCCCTGAATTTCCGAGCAAGAATTCCCCAAATTTCCCACTGAGAATCCCCAAATTCCCATCTCAAAAATCCCAAATTTCCGAGCGAGAATTCCCAAATTTCCCACCAGGAATTCCCAAATTCCCATCTCGAAAATCCCAAATTTCCCAGCGAGAATTCCCAAATTCCCATCTCAAAAATCCCGAATTTCCGAGCAAGAATTCCCAAAACTCCGAGTGATAATCCCCGAATTTCTGAGCGAGAATTCCCAAATTTCCATCTCAAAATTCCCAAATTCCCAGCTCGAAAATCCCAAATTCCCATCTCAAAAATCCCAAATTCCCAGCTCGAAAATCCCAAACTTCCGAGCGAGAATTCCCAAATTCCCATCTCAAAAATCCTGAATTTCCGAGCGTGACTTCCCAAATTTCCCACCGGGAATTCCCAAATTCCCAGCTCGAAAATCCCGAATTCTGAGCTTGAAAATCCCAAATTTCCCACCGAGAATTCCCAAATTTCCAAGCGACAATCCCCAAATTCCCATCTCGAAAATCCCAAATTCCCATCTCGAAAATCCCCAAATATCTGCGTGAGAATTCCCAAATTTCCAAGCGAGAATTCCCAAAATTCCGAGCCGGAATTCCTGAATTTCCGAGCCAGAATTCCCCAAACTCCAAGCAAGAATTCCCAAATTTCCCAGCAAGAATTCCCAAATTCCCATCTCGAAAATCCCAAAATTCCCATCTTGAAAATCCCAAATTCCCAGCTCGAAAATCCCAAATTCCCATCTCGGAAATCCCAAATTTCTGAGAGACAATTCCCAAATTTCCGAGCGACAATTCCCAAATTCCCATCTCGAAAATCCCAAATTCCCATCTCGAAAATCCCAAATTCCCATCTCGAAAATCCCCAAATATCTGCGTGAGAATTCCCAAATTTCCCACCAGGAATTCCCAAATTCCCATCTCAAAAATCCCAAATTCCGAGCGAGAATCCCCCAAATTCCCAGCTCGAAAATCCCGAATTTCTGATCAAGAATTCCCAAAATTCCCATCTCAAAAATCCCAAATTTCCGAGCGAGAATTCCCAAATTTCCCACCAGGAATTCCCAAATTCCCGTCTCGAAAATCCCAAATTCCGAGCTTGAAAATCCCAAATTCCCATCTCGAAAATCCCGAATTTCTGAGCAAGAATTCCCAAAATTCCCATCTCGAAAATCCCGAATTCTGAGCTTGAAAATCCCAAATTTCCCACTGAGAATTCCCAAATTTCCGAGCGAGAATTCCCAAATTCCCATCTCAAAAGCCCCAAAATTCCGCGTGAGAATTCCCAAATTTCCCAGCGACAATTCCCAAATTCCGATCTCAAAAATCCCAAAATTCCGAGTGACAATTCCCGGATTTCCCAGCGAGAATTCCCGGTTTTTTTTTTCGGGAACGCCGGGCTCGCACCTGCAGCTTCCTGGCCATGGCCACCACGTCGTGGTCGGGCGGGTTGTACTTGTAGCAGTTGGAGAACATCAACCGCACGTCGGCGGCGAACTCCTGCGCGTCGCGGTATTCCCGGTTCTCCATCTTCCGCTGCGGGACACAACGGCTCGGAGGGACGCGCCCGGGGCAACGGGGGCGGGGAAGGGGCAACGGGGGCGTGGAAGGGTCAACGGGGGCATGGAAGGGTCAACGGGATCATGGAACGGTCAACGGGGGCGTGGAAGGGTCAACGGGGTCATGGAACGGTCAACGGGGTCTTGGAAGGGTCAACGGGGTCATGGAACGGTCAACGGGGGCGTGGAAGGATCATGGAATGGTCAACGGGGGCATGGAATGGTCAATGGGGGCATGGAAGAGTCAACAGGGTCATGGAATGGTCAATGGGGGCATGGAAGAGTCAACGGGGGCATGGAAGGGTCAACGGGGGCATGGAAGGGTCATGGAAGGTCAACAGGGTCATGGAAGGGTCAACGGGGGCGTGGAAGGGTCAACGGGGGCATGGAAGGGTCAACGGGGTCATGGAAAAGTCAAAATGGTCATGGAAGAATCAATGGGGTCGTGGAAGAGTCAACCGGGTCATGGAAGGGTCAACCGGGTCGTGGAAGGGTCAATGAGATCGTGGAAGAGTCAACGTGATTGTGGAAGGGGCAACACGGTCATGGAAGGGTCAACGGGGTCATGGAAGGGTCAATGGATTCATGGAAGGGTCAACGGGGTCATGGAAGGGTCAATGGGGTCATGGAACGGTCAACGGGGGCGTGGAAGGATCATGGAATGGTCAACAGGGTCATGGAAGGGTCAACGGGGGCATGGAAGAGTCAACGGGGTCATGGAAGGGTCATGGAATGGTCAATGGGGTCATGGAAGGGTCAACAGGGTCATGGAAGGGTCAACGGGGTCATGGAAGGGTCAACGGGGTCATGGAAGGGTCAACAGGGTCATGGAAGAGTCATGGAAGGTCAACGGGGTCATGGAAGGGTCATGGAAGAGTCAATGGGATCATGAGATGGTCAATGGGGTCATGGAAGGGCCATGGAAGGGTCAACGGGGATGTGGAAGGGTCATGGAACAGTCAACGGGGTCATGGAAGGGTCAATGGGATCGTGGAAGAGTCAACATGATTGTGGAAGGGGCAACACGGTCATGGAAGGGTCAACACCATCATGGAAGGGTCAACGGGGGCATGGAAGGGTCAACGGATTCATGGAAGGGTCAACGGGGCCATGGAAGGGTCAACGGGGTCATGGAAGAGTCAAAATGGTCATGGAAGAATCAATGGGGTCGTGGAAGAGTCAACCGGGTCATGGAAGGGTCAACGGGGTCATGGAAGGGTCAATGGGATCATGGAAGGGTCAACGCAGTCATGAGATGGTCAATGAGGTCATGGAAGAGTCAATGGGGTCATGAGATGGCCATAGAAGAGTCAACGGGGTCATGGAATGGTCAACATGGTCGTGGAAGGGACAATGGGGTCATGGAAGGGTCATGGAAGGGTCAACGGGGTCATGAGATGGTCAATGAGATCATG
Source organism: Motacilla alba alba (assembly GCF_015832195.1). Lineage (NCBI taxonomy): Eukaryota > Metazoa > Chordata > Aves > Passeriformes > Motacillidae > Motacilla > Motacilla alba. The sequence goes on from NW_024037436.1 coordinate 837,152, forward strand.
GAAGGTCAACGGGGTCATGGAAGAGTCAACAGCGTCATGGAAGGGTCAACACGGTCATGGAAGGGTCGACACGATTGTGGAAGGGTCAATGGAGTCATGGAAGGGTCAACGGGGTCATGGAAGGGTCATGGAAGAGTCAATGGGATCATGAGATGGTCAATGGGGTCATGGAAGGGTCATGGAAGGGTCAACGGGGATGTGGAAGGGTCATGGAACAGTCAACGGGGTCATGGAAGGGTCAATGAGGTCATGGAAGGGTCAATGGACTCATGGAAGGGTCAATGGGGTCATGGAAGGGTCATGGAAGGGTCAACGGGGTCATGGAAGAGTCAATGGAGTCATGGAAGGGCCAACGGATTCATGGAAGGGTCAACAGGGTCATGGAAGTGTCAATGAGGTCATGGAAGGGTCAACGGGGTCATGGAAGAGTCATGGAAGGGTCAACACGGTCATGGAAGGGTCAACAGAGTCATGAGATGATCAATGACGTCATGGAAGGGTCAACGGGGTCATGGAAGGGTCAACAAAGTTATGGAAGGGTCATGGAATGCTCAAGACGGTCATGGAAAGGTCAACGGGGTCATGGAAGGGTATACAGGGTCATGGAAGGGTCATGGAAGGGTCAATGGGGTCATGGAAGGGTCAACGGGGGCATGGAAGGGTATACAGGGTCATGGAAGGGTCATGGAAGGGTCAATGGGGTCATGGAAGGGTCAACGGGGGCATGGAAGGGTCAATGGGATCATGGAAGGGTCAACGGGGGCATGGAAGGGTCAATGGGATCATGGAAGGGTCAACGCGGTCATGAGATGGTCAATGAGGTCATGGAAGAGTCAATGGGGTCATGAGAAGGCCATAGAATTGTCAACGGGGTCATGGAAGGGTCAACACCATCATGGAAGGGTCAATGGGGTCATGGAAGAGTCAATGGGGTCATGGAAGGTCAATGGGGTCATGGAAGAGTCAATGGGGTCATGGAAGGGTCAAAAGGGTCATGGAAGGGTCAACGGGGTCATGGAAAAGTCAAAATGGTCATGGAAGAATCAATGGGGTCGTGGAAGAGTCAACCAGGTCATGGAAGGGTCAACCGGGTCGTGGAAGGGTCAATGAGATCGTGGAAGAGTCAACGTGATTGTGGAAGGGGCAACACGGTCATGGAAGGGTCAACACGGTCATGGAAGGGTCAACGGGGTCATGGAAGGGTCAACGGGGGCATGGAAGGGTCAATGGGGTCATGGAGGAGTCAACGGGGTCATGGAACGGTCAACAGGGTCATGGAAGGGTCATGGAAGGGTCAACGGGGATGTGGAAGGGTCATGGAACAGTCAACGGGGTCATGGAAGGGTCAACAGGGTCATGGAAGGGTCAACGGGGGCGTGGAAGGGTCAACGGGGGCATGGAAGAGTCAACGGGGTCATGGAAGGGTCATGGAATGGTCAACAGGGTCATGGAAGGGTCAGCAGGGCCATGGAAGGGTCAACGGGGTCATGAAAGGATCAATGGGACCATGGAAGAATCAGTGGGGTCATGAAATGGCCATGGAAGAGTCAACGGGGTCATGGAATGGTCAACATGGTCGTGGAAGGGACAATGGATTCATGGAAGGGTCAACGGGGTTATGGAATGGTCATGGAAGGTCAATGGGGTCATGAGATGGTCAACGGGATCATGGAACACTCAACAAAGTCATCGAAGAGTCAACGAATCTCTTGAAACCTCAACTTTTTGACCCAAAAACCCAACAAAACCCAAAGAAATCCCAAAAGAAATCCCAAAAAAAATCCCAAAAAATCCCAAAAAATCCCCAAATCTCCCCGGAGCCCGACCTTGATGGTGCCGAGATCCATGGGGTGCTTGATGATCTCGTGGTAGTCGTGGAGTTACAGGGTCATGGAAGGGTCAACGGGGGCATGGAAGGGTCAACGGGGTCATGGAAGGGTCAACGGGGGCATGGAAGGGTCAACGGGGTCATGGAAGGGTCAATGGGGTCATGAGATAGTCAATGGGGTCATGGAAGGTCAATGGGGTCATGGAGAAGTCAACGGGGTCATGGAACGGTCAATGGGGTCATGGAGGAGTCAATGGGGTCATGGAAGAGTCAACAGGGTCATGGAAAGGTCAATGAGATCATGGAGGAGTCAACGGGGTCATGAAAGGGTCAACGGGGTCATGGAAGGGTCAACATGGTCATGGAAGGGTCATGGAGTCAACGGGGTCATGAGACGGTCAATGGGGTCATGAGATGGTCAATGGGGTCTCGGAATGGTCAACAGAGTCATTGAAGAGTCAACGAATCTCTTGAAACCTCAACTTTTTGACTCAAAAACGCAACGAATCTCTAAAAAATCCCAAAAAATCCAAGAAAAATCCTAAAAAGCCCGAAAAAATCCCCAAAAAATCCCCAAATCTCCCCGGAGCCCGACCTTGATGGTGCTGAGATCCATGGGGTGCTTGATGATCTCGTGGTAGTCGTGGAGGCCGAGCGCCGAGGCGTCGACGGGCTTGTAGAAGGGCCAGGCGTAGGCGGCGTGCTTCTTGGAGAGCAGCTCCTTCAGGATGCCGTTGCAGTACTTGAGCTGCTCGGAGAGCTTCCCTTTCTTGGACGTTTGGTGCTGCTGGGAGTCGGGGAGGTCCTTGCGGGGCGGTTTGATGGGCCGGCCGCTCTCGCGCCGCGCCGGGATCTTGGCGGCTTTGGGGTTCTCGGCGGCGGAAGGGGAGGACTCGCCGCCGCTGGTGGCGATGATGGCCGTGGTGGTGGGGGTGGTGGTGTCGGCTTTCCGCTTGACGCCCTTTTTCTGGGGGAAGGGGGAAAGGTTTGGGGGGTTTTGGGGTGGTTCCGGTGGGTCGGAATCGCGTTTTTGGAGTCAAAAATCCCATTTTAGGGGCAAAAAATTCCATTTTAGGAACCCAAAATCCCATTTTGGGAGTAAAAAATCTTCATTTAGGAGCAAAATATGTGCAAAACGCCAAAATTCCCAAATCCCACCACCCCAAACCCCAAAATTCCCAAATCCCACCACCCCAAATGCCAAAAATCCCGAATCCCACCACCCCAAAACCCCCCCAAAAAACCCCCAACCGCCCCAAAAAACCCAAATCCCCCCAGAAAAACCCCCAACCCCCCAAAAAACCCAAATCCCCCCAAAATCCACCCAAAACCCCAACACCCCCCAAAAAAAACCCCAAAGCCCCCCAAAAAACCCCAAAATCCACCCAAAACCCCAAAACCCCCCCAAAAAAACCCCAAAACCCCCCAAATCCCCCCCAAAATCCACCCAAAAAAACCCCAACCCCCCCCCCAAAAAACCCCCAAACCCCCCCAAAAACCCCAAATCCCCCCAAAACCCCCCATAAAAAACCCCCAAAACCCCAAAACCCCCCAAAAACCCCCAAATCCCCCCCAAAACCCTCCAAAAAAAACCCCAAACCCCCCATAAAAACCCCCAAATCCCCCCCAAAAAACCCCAAACCTCCCAAAAGCCCCCCAAAAACCCCCAAATCCCCCCCAAAAAACCCCAAACCTCCCAAAAGCCCCCCAAAAAACCCCAAACCCCCCCAAAAAAACCCCAAAATCCCCCCAAAAAACCCGAAAAACCCCAAATCCCCCATAAAAAACCCCAAATCCCCCCCCAAAAAAAACCCCAAAACCCCCCAAATCTCCCCAAAAAAACCCCAAATGCCCCCGAAACCCCCCCAAAACCCCAAAAAAACCCCCAAATCCCCCCCAAACCCCCTCACCTTGGCCACGGGCTGGGTGGGCGCGGGAGCCGCCAGCACGCCGGGGTTGCCGCCGGGGTTGCCGGGGTGGCCGCCGGGGTTGCCGGGGTTGCCGGGGTGGTTGGGGTTGCCGGGGTGCTGCAGGGGTTTCAGGATCGGCGCCGCGATCACCGAGGCGTGCGGGATGTTGACGATGGTGGTCGGGATCTCGGCGCCGAAGGCGGACGAGCCTTGGGAGAGCGACGAGACGGCCGGGACCTGCTGGGCCGCGCCGCTCAGGCCCGCCAGGAGAGCTGGGGAAAGAGGGAAAATCCTTGGAAAATCCATCGGAATGAGGGGAGTTATCCCATGGGATCCCAAAAAATGGAGCGAGAGGAAAAAAACCCCGGAAAAAACGGGGTTAGGGTCCCGAAAATGGAAGGGGAAAGCTGGAAAAAAGGGATTTAAAGACATGAAAATTGTGGGAAAAGGGATTTGGGGACACAAAGAACCTGGGAAAAGGGATTTGGGGACATAAAAAATGTGGGAAAAGGGATTTGGGGACATAAAAATCCTGGGAAAAGGGATTTGGGGACAGGAAAATCCTGGAGAAAGGGATTTGGGGACACAAAAATCCTGGGAAAAGGGATTTGGGGACACAAAAATCCTAGGAAAAGGGATTTGGGGACATGAAAGTCCTGGGAAAAGGGATTTGGGATCTCTGAAAGGACACAGAAAATCTGGGAAAAGGGATTTGGGGACACCCCAAGGGACGCCGAGGAGACGGCCGGGACCTGCTGGGCCGCGCCGCTCAGACCCGCCAGGAGAGCTGGGGAAGAGGGAAAAATGGGAAAAATGTTTGGGATTGGGAAAAAAAATCCTTTTGGATCCTAAAAGTTGGGGTGAGAGGAAAAAAACCCCGGAAAAAACGGGGTTAGGGTCCCGAAAATGGAAGGGAAAAGGTGGAAAAAAGGGATTTTGGAGATAAAAATTGTGGGAAAAGGGATTTGGGGACACAAAAATCCTGGAGAAAGGGATTTGGGGACATAAAAAGGCTAGAGAAAGGGATTTGGGGACACGAAAATCCTGGGAAAAGGTATTTGGGGACATGAAAATCCTGGGAAAAATGGGCTGAGAGACACAAAACATCTGGGAAAAGGGATTTGGGGACATGAAAATCCTGGGAAAAGGGATTTGGGGACATGAAAGTCCTGGGAAAAGGGATTTGGGGACAGGAAAATCGTGGGAAAAGGGATTTGGGGACACAAAAATTGTGGGAAAAGGGATTTGGGGACATAAAAGTCTTGGGAAAAGGGATTTGGAATCTCTGAAAGGACACAGAAAATCTGGGAAAAGGGATTTGAGGACACAAAAGTCCCGGGAAAAGGGATTTGGGGACATAAAAATTGTGGGACAAGGGATTTGGGGACACAAAGAACCTGGGAAAAGGGATTTGGGGACATAAAAGTCCTGGGAAAAGGGATTTGGGGACAGGAAAATCCTGGGAAAAGGGATTTGGGGACAGGAAAATCCTGGAGAAAGGGATTTAGGGACACAAAAATCCTGGGAAAAGGGATTTGGGGACACCCCAAGGGACGCCGAGGAGACGGCCGGGACCTGCTGGGCCGCGCCGCTCAGACCCGCCAGCAGGGCTGGGGAAGAGGGAAAATCCTTGGAAAATCCATCGGAATGAGGGGAGTTATCCCATGGGATCCCAAAAAATGGAGCGAGAGGAAAAAAACCCCGGAAAAAACGGGGTTAGGGTCCCGAAAATGGAAGGAAAATCCCGGGAAAAGGGGTTTGGGATCCTTAAAAGAGCACAAAAAACCTGGAAAATTGAACTGGAAATGGGAAAAGGGATTTGAGAACATAAAAAACCTGGAAAAAAGGGATTTGGGACGTCCTAAAGGACGCAAAATATGGGAAAATGGGATTTGGGGACACAAAAATCCTGGGAAAAGGGATTTGGGGACACCCCAAGGGACGCCGAGGTGACGGCCGGGACCTGCTGGGCCGCGCCGCTCAGACCCGCCAGCAGGGCTGGGGAAGAGGGAAAAAGGGGAAAATTCTTTGGGATTGGGAAAAAAAATCCTTTTGGATCCTAAAAGTTGGGGCGAGAGGAAAAAAACCCCGGAAAAAACGGGGTTAGGGTCCGGAAAATGGAAGGGGAAAGGTGGAAAAAAGGGATTTTGGGAGATAAAAATTGTGGGAAAAGGGATTTGGGGACATGAAAATGTGAGGAAAAGGGATTTGGGGACACAAAGAACCTGGGAAAAGGGATTTGGGGACACCCCAAGGGACGCCGAGGTGACGGCCGGGACCTGCTGGGCCGCGCCGCTCAGACCCGCCAGCAGGGCTGGGGAAGAGGGGAAATCCTTGGGATCCCAAAACTTCCAGGCTTTTATCCCAAATTCCAGATGTTCTATCCCAAATTCCTGCTATTTTAACCCCAAAATCCCCTTTTTTTCACCCCAAAATTCCACTTTTTCCTAAAATTCTGGGTTTTTTTTCCCCTCAAATTCCAGCTGTTTTCCCCCCGAATTCCAGCTGTTTTCTACTCCCAAATCCAGCTGTTTTAACCCCAAATTCCAGCTGTTTCCCCCAAAATTCCAGCTGTTTCCCCCAAAATTCCAGCTGTTTCCCCCCCAAAATTCCAGCTGTTTTTCACCCCGAATTCCAGCTGTTTTCTACCCCCAAATCCAGCTGTTTTCTACCCCCAAATCTAGCTGTTTTCCCCCAAATTCCAGCTGTTTTCTCCCCCAAATTCCAGCTGTTTTCCCCCCAAATTCCAGCTTTTTTACCCCAAATTCCAGGTTTTTCCCCCCCAAATTCCAGCTGTTTTCTCCCCTGAATTCCAGCTGTTTTCTACCCCAAATTCCAGCTGTTTTTACCCCCAAAATCCAGGTGTTTTCCCCCAAGAATTCCAGCTCTTTTCCCCCAAATTCCAGCTGTTTTCTCCCCTGAATTCCAGCAGTTTCCCCCAAATTCCAGCTGTTTTGCCCCCAAATTCCAGCTGTTTTCTCCCCTGAATTCCAGCAGTTTTATCCCCCCAAATTCCAGCTGTTTTCTCCCAAATTCCAGATGTTTTTCCCCAAATTCCAGCTGTTTTCTACTCCCAAATCCAGCTGTTTCCCCCCAAAATTCCAGCTGTTTTCTCCCCTGATTTCCAGCTGTTTTTCCCCCAAATTCCAGCTGTTTGCCCACAAAATTCCAGCTGTTTTTTACCCCCAAATTCCAGCTGTTTTCCCCCAAAATTCCAGCTGTTTTCTCCCCTGAATTCCAGCTGTTTTTTCACCCAAATTCCAGCTGTTTTCACCCCAAATTCCAGCTGTTTCCCCCCAAAATTCCAGCTGTTTTCTCCCCCCAAATTCCAGCTGTTTTCTCCCCTGAATTCCAGCTGTTTTCCCCCAAACTTCAGCACTTTTTTCCCCCAAAATTTCCAGGTTTTTTCCCCAAATTCCAGCTGTTTTCACCCCAAACTCCAGCTGTTTTTTCCCCAAATTCCAGCTGTTTTTTCCCCCAAATTCCAGCTGTTTCCCCCCAAATTCCAGCTGTTTTTTCCCCCCAACTCCAGCAGGTTTTTCCCCCAAAATCAGGATTTTTTTCCCAAAAATTCCAGATTTTTCCCCAAAAAGTCTGGGTTTTTTTTCCCCGAATTCCAGATGTTTTACCCCAAAATCCACCGTTTTAACCCCAAAACTTCTGACTTTTTCCCCCAAAATTCTGGTTTTTTCCCCAAAATTCCATTTTTCCACCCGAAATTCCAGCTGTTCTTCCCCCCCCAAATTCCAGCTGTTTGCCCCCCAAATTCCAGCTGTTTCCCCCCAAAATTCCAGCCAGTTTTGACCCCAAAAATCAGGTTTTGAACCCCAAAATCCGCTTTTTTTCCCCCAAATTCTGCTTTTTCCACCCAAATCCAGCTGTTCCACCCAAATCCAGCTGTTTGCTCCCAAAATTTCGGTTTTTTTTACCCAAATTCCAGCTGTTTTACCCCAAAATCCACCTGTTTTAACCCCAAAATCCCAGATGTTTTCCCACCAAATTCCAGCTGTTTTTCCCCTCAAATTCCACCTGTTTTTTCCCCAAAATTCCAGCTGTTTTTTACCCCAAACTCCAGCTATTTTTTACCCCCAAATTCCGCTTCCCCCCAAATTCCAGCTGTTTTCATCCCAAATTTCAGCTGCTTTCTCCCAAGGATCCAGCTGTTTTCTACGCCAGAAATTCCAGATGTTACGCCTCCAAACTCCAGCTGGTTTTAACCCCAAACTTCGCAATTTTCCCCCAAAATCCAACTGCTCCCTTCCAAATCCAGCTGCTGTGACCCAAATCCAGCTGCTGTGACCCAAATCCAGATGTTTGCTCCCAAAATTTGGGGGTTTTTCCCCAAAACCCAGCCGGTTTTCCCCCATAATTCAGGATTTTTAACCCCAGAATTCAGATTTTTAGCCTCCAAAATCCAGATTTTTCCACAGAAACTCAGATTTTTCTCCAAAATTCCATTTTTTCACCCAAATCCAGATGTTCCAACCAAATCCAGATGTTTGCTCCCAAAATTTGAGCTTTTCCCCCCAACTTCCAGCTCTTTTGCTCCAAAATGTGGGGGTTTTTAGTCCCAAAATTCCCCATTTTTTCCCAAAAATTCCAGATTTTTCCCCAAAAATTCCGGGTTTTTTTTCCTAAATCCAGCTGTTCCACCCAAATCCAGCTGTTCCAACCCAAATCCAGATGTTTGCTCCCAAAATTTGGGATTTTTCCCCCAATTTCCAGCTCTTTTACTCCAAAATTCAGGTTTTTAACCCCAAAATTGCGGTTTTTTGCCCAAAATCCCATTTTTTTCACCCCAAATCCCAGATTTTTCTCCAAAATTCCGTTTTTTTCACCCAAATCCAGCTGTTTGCTCCCAAAATTTGAGCTTTCCCCCCCAACTTCCAGCTCTTTTGCCCCAAAATTCCCCTTTTTTTCCCAAAAATTCCATTTTTTCCCCCCAAAATTCCAATTTTTTCCCCAAAATTCCAGGTTTTTCACCCAAATCCAGATGTTCCACCCCAAATCCAGATGTTCCAACCCAAAATTTGGGATTTTTTGCCCCCAAACCCAGCTTGTTTTCCCCCAAAATTCAGGTTTTTAACCCCAAAAAAGCCATTTTTAACCCCAAAATTCCATTTTTTCCCCCAAAAATTCCAATTTTTTTCTCAAAATTCCATTTTTTCCCCCCAAATTCCAGCTGTTCCATCCAAATCCAGATGTTTGCTCCCAAAATTTGGGGGTTTTTACTCCAAAATTCAGGTTTTTAGCCCCAAAATTGGGTTTTTTTCCCAAAAATCCCCTTTTTTCCCCCAAAAATTCCAATTTTTTTCCCCAAAATTCCATTTTTTTCACCCAAATCCAGATGTTCCCACCCAAATCCAGATGTTCCCACCCAAATCCAGCTGCTTGCTCCCAAAATTTGGGGGTTTTTATTCCAAAATTCAGGTTTTTAGCCCCAAAATTGGGGTTTTTTTCCCAAAAATTCCAATTTTTTTTCCCAAAAATTCCATTTTTTTTCCCCAAAATTCCATTTTTTTCACCCAAATCCAGATGTTCCAACCCAAATCCAGATGTTCCACCCAAAATTTGGGATTTTTCCCCCCAAACCCAGCTTGTTTTCCCCCAAAATTCAGGTTTTTAACCCCAAAAAAACCATTTCTAACCCCAAAATCCCATTTTTCCCCAAAAATTCCAATTTTTTTCCCAAAATTCCGTTTTTTCCCCCAAATCCCAGCTGTTCCAACCCAAATCCAGCTGTTCCACCCAAATCCAGCTGTTTGCTCCCAAAATTTAGGGTTTCTTACCCCAAATCCAGATGTTTTCCCCCATAAATCCGGACTTTTAATGCCAAAATTCTCAATTTTTCCCCCAAAATTCGGGTTTTTTTTCCCAAAATTGGGGTTTTTTTTCCAAAAATTCCATTTTTTTTCCCCAAATTCCAGATGTTCCACCCAAATCCAGATGTTTGCTCCCAAAACTTGGGGGTTTTTACTCTAAAATTCAGCTTTTTAGCCCCAAAACCCCCATTTTTTTCCCCAAAATTCGGGGTTTTTTTCCCAAAATCCCATTTTTTCCCCCCAAAAATCCCATTTTTTTCACCCCAAATCCCGGATTTTTTCCCAAACTCGCGGTTTTTCACCCCAAATTCGCACCTGCGGCCCTGGCGGCGCCCTTCTTGTGGCTGTTCTTGGCCAGGGGCAGCAGCAGCTCGTTGGCTTTCAACCCCAAATTCCAGATGTTTTACCCCAAAATTCCACTTTTTTCCCCAAAATTCCAGCTGTTCCACCCCAAATCCAGCTGTTCCAACCCAAATCCAGATGTTTGCTCTCAAAATCTGGGATTTTTTAACCCAAATCTGGGAGTTTTTAACCCCAAAATTCGGGGTTTTTAACCCCAAAATCTCATTTTTTTCCCAAAAATTCCATTTTTTCCCCCAAAATTCCAGATTTTTTCCCAAAATTCCGTTTTTTTCCCCCAAATCCCAGCTGTTCCACCCAAATCCAGATGTTCCAACCCAAAATTTGGGGTTTTTTACCCAACTTCCAGCTCTTTTACTCCGAAATTCAGGCTTTCAACCCCAAAATTGGGTTTTTTAGCCCCAAAATCCCATTTTTTTCCCCAAAATTCCATTTTTTCCCCAAAATTCCCCTTTTTTCCCCAAATTCCAGATGTTCCCACCCAAATCCAGATGTTTGCTCCCAAAATTTGGCATTTTCCCCCCAACTTCCAGCTATTTTCCCCCAAAATTCAGCTTTTTAATCCCCAAAAAAGCCGTTTTTTTTCCCAAAAATCCCATTTTTTCCCCCAAAAATGCCATTTTTTTTCCCAAACTCGCGGTTTTTGGCCCCAAAGTGGCACCTGCGGCCCTGGCGGCGCCCTTCTTGTGGCTGTTCTTGGCCAGGGGCAGCAGCAGCTCCTGCTCCTCGGCTTTCACCCCAAACCCCAGACGTTTGACCCCAAAATTCCGGATTTTTTCCCCAAATTCCAGATTTTTTCCCCAAATCCAGGTTTTTCAGCCCAAATTCCAGATGTTCCCACCCAAATCCAGCTGTTTGCTCCCAAAATTTGGGGTTTTTTACCCAGTTTCCAGCTCTTTTACTCCAAAATTTGGGGGTTTTTAGCCCCAAAATTCCCATTTTTTCCCAAAAATCCCGGTTTTTTTCCCCCAAAATTCCAGATTTTCCCCCCCAAAATTCCAGCTGTTCCACCCGAATCCAGATGTTCCAACCCAAATCCAGATGTTTGCTCCCAAAATTTGGGGGTTTTTACTCCAAAATTCAGGTTTTTAGCCCCAAAATTGGGTTTTTTTCCCAAAAATCCCATTTTTTTCCCCAAAAATTCCGATTTTTTTTCCCAAAATTCCAGGTTTTTCACCCAAATCCAGATGTTCCACCCAAATCCAGATGTTCCAACCCAAAATTTGGGATTTTTCCCCCAAACCCAACAGGTTTTCCCCCAAAATTCAGGATTTTTAATCCAAAAAAGCCATTTTTAACCCCAGAATCCCATTTTTTTCCCCCAAAATTCCAGATTGTCCCCCAAAATTCCGTTTTTTCCCCCCAAATTCCAGCTGTTTTCCCCTAATCCAGATGTTCCAACCCAAATCCAGATGTTCGCTCCCAAAACTTGGGTGTTTTTCCCCAAACCCAGCCGGTTTTCTCCCATAAATCCGAACTTTTAACCCCAAAATTGGGGGTTTTTTCCCCAAATTTCGGGGGTTTTTCCCCCCAAAATTCCAATTTTTCCCCCAAAATTCCGTTTTTTTTCCCCCAAATCCAGCTGTTCCAACTCAAATCCAGATGTTCCAACCCAAATCCAGCTGTTTGCTCCCAAAATTCGGGGTTTTCCCCCCAAAATCCCATTTTTTTCCCCAAAATTTCCAGGTTTTTCCCCAAAATTCCATTTTTTTCACCCAAATCCAGATGTTCCAACCCAAATCCAGATGTTCCAACCCAAAATTTGGGATTTTTTCCCCCCAAACCCAGCTTGTTTTCCCCCAAAATTCAGGTTTTTAACCCCAAAAAAGCCATTTTTAACCCCAGAATCCCATTTTTTTCCTAAAATTCCAGATTTTCCCCCAAAATTCCGTTTTTTTCCCCCAAATCCCAGCTGTTCCACCCAAATCCAGATGTTCCAACCCAAATCCAGATGTTTGCTCCCAAAATTTGGGGGTTTTTACTCCAAAATTCAGGTTTTTAGCCCCAAAATTGGGTTTTTTTCCCCAAAAATCCCATTTTTTTTCCCAAAATTCCAATTTTTTTCCCAAAATTCCATTTTTTTCACCCAAATCCAGATGTTCCAACCCAAATCCAGATGTTCCCACCCAAATCCAGATGTTTGCTCCCAAAATCGGGATTTTTTGACCCCAAAAATCAGATTTTTAACCCCAAAAAAGCCATTTTTAACCCCAAAATCCCATTTTTTCCCCCAAAAATTCCAATTTTTTTCCCAAAATTCCATTTTTTCACCCAAATCCAGATGTTCCAACCCAAATCCAGATGTTCCAACCCAAATCCAGATGTTTGCTCCCAAAATTTCGGGTTTTTTAACCCCAAAAATCACATTTTTAACCCAAAATCGGGGTTTTTTTCCCCAAAAATTCCAATTTTTTCCCCAAAATTCCATTTTTTCCCCCAAATCCCAGCTGTTCCACCCAAATCCAGATGTTTGCTCCCAAAATTTAGGTTCTTTCCCCCAACTTCCAGCTATTTTCCCCCAAAATTCAGGTTTTTAACCCCCAAAAAAGCCGTTTTTTTCCCAAAAATGCCATTTTTTTCACCCCAAATTCAGGTTTTTTTCCCAAAATCGCTGTTTTTCCCCCAAATTCCAGATGTTCCACCCAAATCCAGATGTTTGCTCCCAAAATTTGGGGGTTTTTGACCCCAAAAATCAGATTTTTAACCCAAAATTCGGGGGTTTTTTCCCCAAAATCCCATTTTTATTCCCAAAAATCCCATTTTTTTTCTCAAAATTGATGCTTTTCTACCCAAATCCAGCTGTTTGCTCTCAAAATTTGGGTTGTTTCCCCCAACTTCCAGCTCTTTGACTCCAAAATTCAGATTTTTTTCCCCAAATTTTGGGGTTTTTCCCAAAAATCCCATTTTTTCCCCCGAAAATCCCATTTTTTTCCCCCAAAATTTCCATTTTTTTCCCAAAATTCCCTTTTTTCCCCCAAATCCAGATTTTCCAACCCAAATCCACCTGTTTGCTCCCAAAATTTGGGGTTTTTTCCCCCAAAAATCACATTTTTAACCCCAAAACTTGGGTTTTTTCCCCCAAATTTCGGGTTTTTTTTCCCAAAATCCCATTTTTTTCACCCCAAATCCCGGATTTTTTCCCAAACTCGCGGTTTTTGGCCCCAAATTGGCACCTGCGGCCCTGGCGGCGCCCTTCTTGTGGCTGTTCTTGGCCAGGGGCAGCAGCAGCTCCTGCTCGTCGGGCGGCATCTGCGCCACCTTCTGCAGGAAGAGCTTCTCCAGCGTCTGCGCCATCAGCACGATGTCGTCCGTGGGCTGGGGGGCACCGAAAACACCCAAAAACGGGCAAAAAACGGGCAAAAAAATCAAATTACCAACGGCAAAAACACAGCAAAAATTCGGGGATTTTTAAGGATTTTTTTGGGATTTTTTGGGGAATTTTTTTGGATTTTTTTGAAATTTTTTGGGATGTTTTTGGGATTATTTGGGGATTTTTTTTGAAATTTTTTTGAATTTTTTTTGAATTTTTTTTTTAATTTTTGGGGATTTTTTTGAAATTTATTTGAAATTTTTTTGGAATTATTTTGAATTTTTTTGAAATTTTTGGGGATTTTTTTTGGATTTTTTTTTTATTTTTTTCAGAATTTTTTTTTTTTTAATTTTTTGGGATTTTTTTTGAAATTTTTTTGAATTTTTTTGAAATTTTCTGGATTTCTTTTTAATTTTTTTCAGATTTTTTAAAATTCTTTTAAATTTTTTTTCCTATTTTTTTAAATTTTTCAGATTTTTTTTTTTCTGGAACTTTTGTTCTTTTTTTTTAATTTTCCAATTTTCTTTCTTTTTTGGACTTTTTTTCCTATTTTTTAAAAATTTTTTAGATTTTTTTTAATTTTTTAAAATTTTTTTCCTATTCTTATAAATTTTTCAGATTTTTTTGGACTTTTTTTTTGCCTTTTTTTTCCTATTTTTTAAAATTTTTCGGATTTCTTTTATTTTTTTTTCCTGGAACTTTTTTCCTATTTTTTTTAAATTTTCCAATTATTTTTTTTTCCTATTTTTAAAAACTTTTTTGGAATCTTTTTTAAATTTTTTTAAAATTTTTTTTCCTATTCTTTTAAATTTTTCAGATTTTTTTGGCCTTTTTTTTTTTTGCAGGGCATTTTTTTGAATTTTTTTTCCCGTTTTTTTTAAATTTTTCAGATTTTTTTGGAATTTTCTTTGCATATTTTTCCTATTTTTTAAATTGTTTCAGATTTTTTTTTCCCCTGGATTTTTTTTTCCTATTTGTTCAAATTTTTCAGATTTTTGGGATTTTTTTTTGCATATTTTTCCCATGTTTTAAAATTTTTTTGGATTTTTTTTTTTTTTTTTTTTGGTGAATTTTTTTAGGTTTTTTTTAGATTTTTTTCCTATTTCCATTAAACATTTTGGAATTTCTTTGCATTTTTGGGGGGGATTTTTTCCCCTTTTTTTTTAATTTTTCAGCTATTTTTCGACCTTTTTCCTCCATTTTTTTTTTAATTTTTTGGGGATTTTTTCGGGATTTTCCCTGCATATTTCGGGGTGTTTCAGTGCGATTTCTGTGCTATTTCCGGCTCACCTTGTTGTAGATGTAGCAGTTGGTGAACATGGTGTTGAAGTCCTGCATGCACTCGGCGGCGCCCCAGTAGTAATTGTTCTCCAGGCGCCGCTTGATGGTGCCCATGTCCATCGGCTGCTTGATGATCTTGTGGTAATCCTAAATTTGGGGGGAAAAAACCCATTTTAGGGTTGGGAAAAAGCTCGGGATCACCTCGAAATTAACCTCAAAATCAGCTTTAAATCCCTTTAGGATCAGCTCGAAATTAACCTCAAAAGCAGCTGGAAATCCCTTTAGGATCAGCTCGAAATTAACCTCAAAATCACCTGGAAATCCCTTTTAGGATCAGCTTGAAATTAACTTCGAAATCAACTTTAAATCCCTTTTAGGATCAGGTTTAAATCCCTCTTAGGATCAGGTTCAAATCCCTTTTAGGCTCAGCTTTGAATCCCTTTTAGGATCAGCTTTAAATCCGGTTTAGGATCACCTCGAAATTAACTTCAAAATCAACTTCAAATCCCTTTTAGGATCACCTCGAAATTAACCTCAAAATCAGCTTTAAATTGAGTTTAGAATCAGCCTTAAATCCCTTTTAGGATCAGCTTTAAATCTGGTTTAGGATCACCTCGAAATTAACCTCAAAAGCAGCTGGAAATCCCTTTAGGATCAGCTTGAAATTAACTTCAAAAGCAGCTGGAAATCCCTTTAGGATCACCTCGAAATTAACTTCGAAATCAACTTTAAATCCCTTTTAGGATCAGCTTTAAATCCCTTTTAGGATCAGGTTTAAATCCCTTTTAGGATCACCTCGAAATTAACTTCAAAATCAGCTTGAAATCCCTTTTAGGATCAGGTTTAAATCCCTTTTAGGATCAGCTTGAAATCCCTTTTAGGATCACCTTGAAAGTAACTTCAAAATCAGCTTGAAATCCCTTTTAGGATCAGGTTTAAATTCCTTTTAGGATCACCTCGAAATGAACTTCAGGATCAGCTTCAAATCCCTTTAGGATCAGCTCGAAATTAACCTCAAAAGCAGCTGGAAATCCCTTTTAGGATCAGCTCGAAATTAACCTCAAAAGCAGCTGGAAATCCCTTTAGGATCAGCTCGAAATTAACTTCGAAATCAACTTTAAATCCCTTTTAGGATCAGGTTTAAATCCCTCTTAGGATCAGGTTCAAATCCCTTTTAGGCTCAGCTTTGAATCCCTTTTAGGATCTCCTCGAAATTCAGTTTAGGATCAGCTTTAAATCCCTTTTAGGCTCAGCTTTGAATCCCTTTTAGGATCACCTCGAAATTCAGTTTAGGATCAGCTTTAAATCCCTTCTGGATCAGCTTTAAATTAGGTTTAGGATCACCTCGAAATTAACCTCAAAATCAGCTTTAAATTGAGTTTAGAATCAGCCTTAAATCCCTTTTAGGATCAGCTCGAAATGAACTTCAGGATCAGCTTTAAATCCCTTTTAGGCTCAGCTTTAAATCCTTTTAGGATCAGCTTTAAATCCCTTTTAGGATCACCTCGAAATTAACCTCAAAATCAGCCTGAAATCCCTTTAGGGTCAGCTGCAAATCCCTTTTAGGATCACCTCGAAATTAACCTCAAAATCAGCTTTAAATTGAGTTTAGAATCAGCCTTAAATCCCTTTTAGGCTCAGCTTTAAATCCTTTTAGGATCAGCTTTAAATCTGGTTTAGGATCACCTCGAAATTAACCTCAAAATCAGCTGGAAATCCCTTTTAGGATCAGCTTCAAATCTCTTTTAGGATCACCTCGAAATTAACCTCAAAATCAGCTTTAAATCCCTTTAGGATCACCTCGAAATTAACTTCAAAATCAGCTTTAAATTGAGTTTAGAATCAGCCTTAAATCCCTTTTAGGATCAGCTTTAAATCCGGTTTAGGATCAGCTCGAAATTAACCTCAAAAGCAGCTGGAAATCCCTTTAGGATCACCTCGAAATTAACCTCAAAACCAGCTGGAAATCCCTTTAGGATCAGCTCGAAATTAACCTCAAAATCAGCTGGAAATCCCTTTTAGGATCAGCTGCAAATCCCTTTAGGATCACCTCGAAATTAACCTCAAAAGCAGCTGGAAATCCCTTTAGGATCAGCTTTAAATTCCTTTTAGGATCAGCTCGAAATTAACCTCAAAAGCAGCTGGAAATCCTTTTAGGATCAGCTCGAAATTAACCTCAAAAGCAGCTGGAAATCCCTTTAGGATCAGCTTCAAATCCCTTTTAGGATCAGCTTGAAATTAACTTCGAAATCAACTTTAAATCCCTTTTAGGATCAGCTTTAAATCCCTTTTAGGATCACCTCGAAAGTAACTTCAAAATCAGCTTGAAATCCCTTTTAGGATCAGGTTTAAATCCCTCTTAGGATCAGCTTTAAATCCCTTTTAGGCTCAGCTTTGAATCCCTTTTAGGATCACCTCGAAATTCAGTTTAGGATCAGCTTTAAATCCCTTTTAGGATCAGCTTTAAATCCGGTTTAGGATCACCTCGAAATTAACCTCAAAAGCAGCTTTAAATTGAGTTTAGAATCAGCCTTAAATCCCTTTTAGGATCACCTCGAAATTAACCTCAAAATCAGCTTGAAATCCCTTTAGGATCAGCTCGAAATTAACCTCAAAAGCAGCTGGAAATCCCTTTTAGGATCACCTCGAAATTAACCTCAAAAGCAGCTGGAAATCCCTTTAGGATCAGCTCGAAATTAACCTCAAAATCAGCTTCAAATCCCTTTTAGGATCAGCTTTAAATCCCTTTTAGGATCACCTCGAAATTAACTTCAAAATCAGCTTGAAATCCCTTTTAGGATCAGGTTTAAATCCCTTTTAGGATCAGCTTGAAATCCCTTTTAGGATCACCTTGAAAGTAACTTCAAAATCAGCTTGAAATCCCTTTTAGGATCAGGTTTAAATTCCTTTTAGGATCACCTCGAAATGAACTTCAGGATCAGCTTCAAATCCCTTTAGGATCAGCTCGAAATTAACCTCAAAAGCAGCTGCAAATCCCTTTTAGGATCACCTCGAAATTAACTTCGAAATCAACTTTAAATCCCTTTTAGGATCAGGTTTAAATCCCTCTTAGGATCAGCTTTAAATCCCTCTTAGGATCAGCTTTAAATCCCTTTTAGGATCAGCTTTAAATTCCTTTTAGGATCACCTCGAAATGAAC
Source organism: Motacilla alba alba (assembly GCF_015832195.1). Taxonomy (NCBI): domain Eukaryota; kingdom Metazoa; phylum Chordata; class Aves; order Passeriformes; family Motacillidae; genus Motacilla; species Motacilla alba. The sequence continues at coordinate 854,823 of NW_024037436.1, forward strand.
TTCAGGATCAGCTTTAAATCCTTTTAGGATCAGCTTTAAATCCAGTTTAGGATCAGCTTGAAATTAACCTCAAAATCAGCTTTAAATCCCTTTTAGGATCACCTCGAAATTAACCTGAAAAACAGCTTGAAATCCCTTTTAGGATCAGCTGCAAATCCCTTTTAGGATCAGCTCGAAATTAACCTCAAAAGCAGCTGGAAATCCCTTTTAGGATCAGCTTGAAATTAACTTCGAAATCAGCTTTAAATCCCTTTTAGGATCAGCTTTAAATCCCTTTTAGGATCAGGTTTAAATCCCTTTTAGGCTCAGCTTTGAATCCCTTTTAGGATCACCTTGAAATTCAGTTTAGGATCAGCTTTAAATCCCTTTTAGGATCAGCTTTAAATTCGGTTTAGGATCACCTCGAAATTAACCTCAAAAACAGCTGGAAATCCCTTTTACGATCAGCTCGAAATTAACTTCGAAATCAACTTTAAATCCCTTTTAGGATCAGGTTTAAATCCCTTTTAGGATCAGCTTTAAATCCCTTTTAGGATCACCTTGAAATTCAGTTTAGGATCAGCTTTAAATCCAATTTAGGATCAGCTTTAAATCCCTTTAGGATCACCTCGAAATTAACCTCAAAAGCAGCTGGAAATCCCTTTAGGATCAGGTTTAAATTCCTTTTAGGATCAGCTTGAAATTAACCTCAAAATCAGCTTTAAATCCCTTTTAGGATCAGCTCGAAATTAACCTCAAAAGCAGCTGGAAATCCCTTTAGGATGAGCTTGAAATTAACTTCAAAATCAACTTTAAATCCCTTTTAGGATCAGCTTTAAATCCCTTTCAGGATCAGCTGCAAATCCCTTTTAGGAGGAGCTTTAAGTCACTTTTAGGATCAGATTTAAATCCTTTTAGGATCAGCTTTAAATCCCTTTTAGGATCAGCTTTAAATCACTTTTAGGATCAGCCTTAAATCCCTTTTAGAATCAGCTTCAAGTGACTTTTGGGATCAGCTTTAAATCCCTTTCAGGAGGAGCCTTAAATCCCTTCTAGGATCAGTTTTAAATCCCTTTTAGGACCAGCTTTAAACCACTTTTAGGATCAGCTTAAAATCCTTTTAGGATCAACTTTAGGCCACTTTTAGGAACAGCTTTAAATCCCCTTTAGGATCAGCTTTAATCACCTTTTAGGATCGGCTTTAAATCCCTTTTAGGATCAGCTCTGAATCCTTTTAGGATCAGCTTTAAACCACTTTTACGATCACCTTTAAATCACTTTTAGGATCAGCTTTAAATCCCTTTTAGGATCAGCTCTGAATCCCTTTTAGGACCTGCTTTAAGTCACTTTAAGGATCAGCTTTAAATCTCTTTTAGGAGGAGCTTTAAGTCACTTTTAGGATCAGCTTTAAATCCCTTTTAGGATCAGCTTTAAATCCCCTTTAGGCTCAGCTTTAAATCCCTTTTAGGATCAGCTTTAAATCCCTTTTAGGATGACCTTCAAACCATTTTTAGGAGCAGCTTTAAATCCCTTTTAGGATCAGCTCTGAATCCTTTTAGGATCAGCTTTAAACCACTTTTACGATCACCTTTAAATCCCTTTTAGGATCAGCTTTAAATCCCTTTTAGGATCAGCTCTGAATCCCTTTTAGGATCAGCTTTAAATCCCTTTTAGGATCAGCTCTGAATCCCTTCTAGGACCTGCTTTAAGTCACTTTAAGGATCAGCTTTAAATCTCTTTTAGGAGGAGCTTTAAGTCACTTTTAGGATCAGCTTTAAATCCCTTTTAGGATCAGCTTCAAAGCACTTTTAGGATCAGCTTTGAATCCCTTTTAGGACCAGCTTTAAATCCTTTTCAGGAACAGCTTTAAACCACTTTTAGGATCAGCTTTAAATCCCTTTTAGGATCAGCTTTAAATCCCTTTTAGGATCAGCTTTAAATCTCTTTTAGGATCATCTTAAAATTCCTTTTAGGATCAGCTTTAAATCCCTTTTAGGCTCATCTTAAAATCCCTTTCAGGATCAGCTTTAAATCCTTTTAGGCTCAACTTTAAACCCTTTTTAGGATCACCTTTAAACCACTTTTCACGCTGGCACCTGAGCCCGAGAAGGCCAAAATTCAGGCTCAGGGACAAAACCCAACCAATCCTCCCACCCAAAACCCCATAAAAAAACCCCCAAATTTACCGGTAAGCCGAGCTTAACGGCGTCCACGGGCTGGCGGAAGGGAAACTGATTCTAGGATCAGCTTTAAATCCTTTTAGGATCAGCTCTGAATCCCTTTTAGGATCAGCTTCAAAGCGCTTTTAGAATCAGTTTTACATACCTTTTAGGAGCAGCTTTAAATCCCTTTTAGGATCAGCTTTAAATCCTTTTTAGCATCAGCTTTAAATCCGTTTTAGGACCAACTTTAAATCCTTTTAGGACCAGCTTTGAACCACTTTTAGGGTCAGCTTTAAATCACTTTCAGGTTCTTTAAACCCATTTTAGGATCAGCTTTAAATCCCTTTTAGGATCAGCTTTAAATCCCTTTTAGGCTCAGCTTTAAATCCTTTTTAGGATCAGCTTTAAATCCCTTTTAGGATCAGCTTTAAATCCCTTTTAGGCTCAGCTTTAAATCCCTTTTAGGACCAGCTTTAAATCCTTTTCAGGAACAGCTTTAAACCACTTCTAAGATCAACTTTAAATCCCTTTTAGGATCAGCTTTAAATCTCTTTAGGATCATCTTTAAATTCCTTTTAGGATCAGCTTTAAATCCCTTTTAGGATCATCTTTAAATTCCTTTTAGGATCAGCTTTAAATCCCTTTTAGGATCAGCTTTAAATTAGGTTTAGGATCACCTTCAAATTGAGTTTAGAATCCACTTTAAATCCTTTTTAGGACCAGCTTTAAAATTAATCTCAGGCCTAAACAAGGACACAATTTTCACGCTGGCAGCTGAGCCCGAGAGGGCCAAAATTCAGGCTCAGGGACAAAACCCAACCAATCCTCCCACCCAAAACCCCGAAAAAAAACCCCCCAAATTTACCGGTAAGCCGAGCTTAACGGCGTCCACGGGCTGGCGGAAGGGAAACTGATTCTAGGATCAGCTTTAAATCCTTTTAGGATCAGCTCTGAATCCCTTTTAGGATCAGCTTTGAATCCCTTTTAGGATCAGCTCTGAATCCCTTTTAGGATCAGCTTTAAATCACTTTTAGGATCAGCTTTAAATCCTTTTAGCATCAGCTCTAAACCACTTTTAGGCTCATCTTAAAATGCCTTTTAGGATCAGCTTTAAATCACTTTTAGGATCAGCTTTAAATCCCTTTTAGGATCACCTCGAAATCCAGTTTAGGATCAGCTTAAACTGAGTTTAGGATCAGCTTTAAATCCCTTTTAGGATCAGCTTTAAATTAGGTTTAGGATCACCTTCAAATTGAGTTTAGAATCCACTTTAAATCCCTTTTAGGACCAGCTTTAAATCCCTTTTAGGATCAGCTTTAAAATTAATCTCAGGCCTAAACAAGGACACAATTTTCACGCTGGCAGCTGAGCCTGAGAGGGCCAAAATTCGGGATCAGGGACAAAACCCAACCAATCCTCCCACCCAAAACCCCGTAAAAAAAACCCCAAAAAAACCCCAAATTTACCGGTAAGCCGAGCTTAACGGCGTCCACGGGCTGGCGGAAGGGCCAGGCGAACTGGTGCTTCCAGAGGGCTTTCATCACCACCTTGTGCAGGTACTGCAGCTGGTTGGTGACGCGGCCCGGCTTCTTGGGGTTGGACACCTCCGGAGGAGGAGGATTGACCTGCGGCGCCGCCAGCGACGGCACCGCCGCCATGGTGGGGCTCTCGAAGCCCTCGTAGAGCAGCGAGGGTTTGCGGATGCGTTTGCCCGGCGTGGAGTCCGTGGCCAAAGCCATGAGGCCGGCATTGCCCTCGCCCAAAATCCTGGGGGAAACGGCGAGGAAAGGGTTAAAAATGAAGTTTATGGGGGGAAGAAACGAAATCGGCGCAAAAATCGCTGTTAAAACCGGTTCTAAATGCTGAAAATGGTCTGAAATCCGCAATTCCGCGGCTAAAACCGAGCCTAAACCTGCAATTCCGCGGCTAAAACTGAGCCTAAATGCGGAAACTGACCGTAAATTTGCAATTCCGCAGCTAAAACCGATCCTAAATCTCCAATTCCGTGGCTAAAACCGATCCTGACTGCTAAAACTAATCCTAAATCCGCAATTCCACGGCTAAAATCGCTCCTAAATCTGCAATTCCGCGGTCAGAACAGATCCTAAATCCGCAAGTCCGTGGCTAAAAATGATCCTAAATCCGCAATTCCGCGGCTAAAACCGATCCTAAATCTGCAATTTCGTGGCTAAAACCAACACTAAATCCGCAATTCTGCGGCTAAAACTGATCCTAACTGCTAAAACCGATCCTAAATCCGCAATTCTGTGGCTAAAACTGATCCTAAATCCGCAATTTCACGGCTAAAACTGATCCTAAATCCGCAATTTCGTGGCTAAAACCGATCTTAACTGCTAAAACTGATCGTAAATCCGCAATTCTGTGGCTAAAACTGATCCTAAATCCGCAATTCCGCGGTCAGAACAGATCCTAAATCCGCAAGTCCGTGGCTAAAACTGACCCTAAATGGTGAAGTTGACCCTAAATCCGCAATTCCGCTGTTAAAACCGCTCCTAAATCCGCAATTCCGCTGATAAAACCGCTCCTAAAGCCGCAATTCCGCTGTTAAAACCGCTCCTAAATCTGCAATTCCGCTGTTAAAACTGAGCCTAAATGGTGAAATTGACCCTAAATCCGCAATTCCGCGGCTAAAACTGATCCTAAACCTGCAATTCTGCGGCTAAAACCAATCCTAACTGCTAAAACCGATCCTAAATCCGCAATTCCGCGGCTAAAACTGATCCTAAATCCGCAATTCCACAGCTAAAACCAATCCTAAATCCACAATTCAGCGGCTAAAACCGATCCTAAATCCGCAATTCCGCGGCTAAAACCGACACTAAATCCGCAATTCTGCGGCTAAAACTGATCCTAACTGCTAAAACCGATCCTAAATCCGCAATTCTGCGGCTAAAAGCGATCCTAAATCCGCAATTCCGCGGCTAAAACTGATCCTAACTCCTAAAACCGCTCCTAAATCCGCAATTCGGCTCCAAAAATCCCCATTTTCCCGCCTTCCCTCAGGCCCAAACTCCCGGAATTTGGGGCAGCAGATCCCGAGGATCCCAGGCTGAAATTCCCGAGGATTTCACCCCCGAATCCCGGCAATCTCCAGCACAGAACCCCAAAGGTTTTGGCCGCAAACTCCCGGGAATTCCGGCCTCGGCCGGCGACGGCGCCGGCGCCATGGTGGGGCTCTCGAAGCCCTCGTGGAGCAGCGAGGGTTTGCGGATGCGTTTGCCCGGCGTGGAGTCCGTGGCCAGAGCCATGAGGCCGGCATTGCCCTCGCCCAAAATCCTGGGAAAAACGGGAATGAAAGGGTTAAAAATGAAGTTTCTGGGGGGAAGAAATGAAATCGGCGCAAAAATCGCTGTTAAAACCGGTTCTAAATGCTGAAAATGGTACGAAATCCGCAATTCTGCGGCTAAAACCGATACTAAACCTGCAATTCCGCGGCTAAAACTGAGCCTAAATGGTGAAATTGACCCTAAATCCACAATTTCGCAGCTAAAACTGATCCTAAATCCGCAATTCCACAGCTAAAACTGATCCTAAATCCGCAATTCTATGGCTAAAACCGATCTTAACTGCTAAAACCGATCCTAAATCCGCAATTCCGCCGCTAAAACCGATCCTAAATCTGCAATTCCGCTGCTAAAACTGATCCTAAATCCGCAATTCCACAGCTAAAACTGATCCTAACTGCTAAAACTGATCCTAAATCCGCAATTCCGCGGCTAAAACCAATCCTGACTGCTAAAGTTGATCCTAAATCCACAATTCCGCGGCTAAAACCGCTCCTAAATCCGCAATTCCGCCCCAAAAATCCCCATTTTCCCGCCTTCCCTCAGGCCCAAACTCCCGGAATTTGGGGCAGGAGATCCCGAGGATCCCAGGCTGAAAATTCCCAAAATTTTGATCGTGAAATTCTGGGAATTTCAGGTAAAAATTCCCGAGATTTTTGGCCGTAAAATCCTGGGAATGTCAGATAAAAATCCCAAGGAATTTTAACCCAAAACCTCCTGGAATTTCAGCCAGAAAATCCGATTGTTTTCCATGAAATCCAAGGAATTTTAACCAAAACACCCGGGAATTTCCACCATAAAATCAGGACATCAACCCCAAGGATTTGGGGACACCAATTCCTAAAATTTGGGGACATCAATCCCAGGGATCTGGGGACATCAACCCCAAGGATTTGGGGACATCAATCCCAAGGATTCGGGGACATCAATCCCAAGGATTTGGGGACATCAACCCCAAGGATTTGGGGACACCAATCCCAAGGATTCGGGGACATCAACCCCAAGGATTTGGGGACACCAATCCCAAGGATTCGGGGACATCAATCCCAAGGATTTGGGGACGCCAATCCCAAGGATTTGGGGGGATCCAGGATTTGGGGACCCCCAGGACACCAATCCCAGGATTTTGGGGACCCCAAAGACGCCAATCCCAAAGATTTTGGGGACATCAATCCCAGGGATTTGGGGACCCCAAGGACACCAAGGATTTTGGGGACATCAATCCCAGGGATTTGGGGACCTCCAGGATTTGGGGACCCACAGGACACCGGTCCCAAGGATTTGAGGACCTCCAGGATAAAAGTCCCAAGGATTTGGGGACATCAATCCCCAGGATTTGGGGGCCTCCAGGACACCAATCCCAAGGATTTGGGGACATCAATCCCAAGGATTTGGGGACCTCCAGGACACCAATCCCAAGGATTTGGGGACATCAATCCCAAGGACTTGGGGACACCAATCCCAAAGATTTGGGGACATCAATCCCAGGGATTTGGGGACACCAATTCCTAAAATTTGGGGACATCAATCCCAGGGATTTGGGGACACCAATTCCTAAAATTTGGGGACATCAATCCCAAGGATTTGGGAACATCAACTCCAGAGATTTGGGGACATCAATCCCAAGGATTTGGGGACACCAATCCCAGGGATTTGGGGACACCAATCCCACGGATTTGGGGACACCAATCCCAGGGATTTGGGGACACCAATTCCTAAAATTTGGGGACACCAATCCCAAGGATTTGGGGACATCAATCCCAGGGATTTGGGGACAACAATCCCTAAGATTTGGGGACACCAATCCCAAGGATTTGGGGACATCAATCCCAAGGATTTGGGGACACCAATTCCTAAAATTTGGGGACATCAATCCCAAGGATTTGGGGACACCAATCCCGAGGATTTGGGGACGCCAATCCCAAGGATTTGGGGACACCAATCCCAAGGATTTGGGGACACCAATCCCAGGTATTCGGGGGGATCCAGGATTTGGGGACACCAATCCCAAGGATTTGGGGACATCAATCCCAAGGACTTGGGGACATCAATCCCAGGGATTCGGGGGGATCCAGGATTTGGGGACCCCCAGGACACCAATCCCAGGATTTTGGGGACCCCCAGGACGCCAATCCCAAAGATTTGGGGGGGATTTAGGATTTGGGGACACCAATCCCAGGATTTTGGGGACCCCCAGGACACCAATCCCAAAGATTTTGGGGACATCAATCCCAGGGATTTGGGGACCTCCAGGATAAAAATCCCAGGGATTTGGGGACCTCCAGGATTTGGGGACCCCCAGGACACCGGTCCCAAGGACTTGGGGACCTCCAGGACACCGATGCCAAGGATTTGGGGACATCAATCCCAAGGATTTGGGGACATCAATCCCAAGGATTTGGGGACATCGATCGCCAGGATTTGGGGATCCCCTTTTTTCCCAGGGCTGACCCCTGGGTGACCCCAGGACTGTCCCCAAGGGCACGACCCCGGTGACAAGGACGGGGTGACCCCGGTGACACCGCCGGAGTCCAGGTGTCCCACAACGTCACTGCCACAATTTGGGGGTCCCCGTGTCACTGTCACAACTTGGGGGTCCCCATGTCACTGTCACAGCCTGGAGGTGACAATGTCACAATTTGGGGGTGACACTGCCACAATTTGGGGTCCCAATGTCACTGTCACAGCCTAAAGGTGACAGTGCCACAATTTGGGGGTCCCCAGTGTCACTGCCACAGCCTAAAAGTGACAGTGCCACAATTTGGGGGTGACGCTGCCACAATTTGGGGGTCCCAATGTCACTGTCACAGCCTAAAAGTGACAGTGCCACAATTTGGGGGTGACGCTGCCACAATTTGGGGGTCCCAATGTCACTGTCACAGCCTAAAAGTGACAGTGCCACAATTTGGGGGTGACGCTGCCACAATTTGGGGGTCCCAATGTCACTGTCACAGCCTAAAAGTGACAGTGCCACAATTTGGGGGTGACGCTGCCACAATTTGGGGGTCCCAATGTCACTGTCACAGCCTAAAAGTGACAGTGCCACAATTTGGGGGTGACGCTGCCACAATTTGGGGGTCCCAATGTCACTGTCACAGCCTAAAAGTGACACTGCCACAATTTGGGGGTGACACTGCCACAATTTGGGGGGGTCCCAAGGTCACTGTCACAGCCTAAAGGTGACAGTGTCACAATCTGGGGGTCCCAAAGTCACTGTCACAGCCTGGAAGTGACAGTGTCACAATTTGGGGGTCCCCATGTCACTGTCACAGCCTAAAGGTGACACTGCCACAATTTGGGGGTGACACTGCCACAATTTCGGGGTCCCAAGGTCACTGTGACAGGAAGGGGGTGACAATGTGACAATTTAGGGGTGACCCTGCCACAATTTGGGGTCCCAATGTCACTGTCACAGCCTGAGCATGACACTGCCACAATTTGGGGTCCCAATGCCACTGTCACAGCAAGGGGGTGACAATGTCACAATTTAGGGGTGACACTGACACAATCTGGGGTCCCAAGGTCACTGTCACAGCAAGGGGCTGACAGTGTCACAATTTGGGGTCCCAATGTCACTGTCACAGCAAGGGGGTGACAGTGTCACAATTTGGGGGTGACACTGCCACAATTTGGGGTCCCAATGTCACTGTCACAGCAAGGGGGTGACAGTGTCACAATTTGGGGGTGACACTGCCACAATTTGGGGTCCCAATGTCACTGTCACAGCCTGGAGGTGACAGTGCCACAATTTGGGGGGTCCCAATGTCACTGTCACAGCCTAAAGGTGACAGTGTCACAATTTGGGGGTGACACTGCCACAATTTGGGGGTCCCAACGTCACTGTCACAGCCTAAAAGTGACAGTGCCACAATTTGGGGGTGACACTGCCACAATTTGGGGTCCCAACGTCACTGTCACAGCCTAAAGGTGACAGTGCCACAATTTGGGGGTGACACTGCCACAATTTGGGGTCCCAACGTCACTGTCACAGCCTAAAGGTGACAGTGTCACAATTTGGGGGTGACACTGCCACAATTTGGGAGTCCCAACGTCACTGTCACAGCCTAAAGGTGACAATGTCACAATCTGGGGGTGACACTGCCACAATCTGGGGGTCCCAATGTCACTGTCACAGCCGGAGGGTGACAGTGTCACAATTTGGGGGTGACAGTGCCACAATTTGCGGGTCCCAATGTCACTGTCACAATTTGGGGGTGACAGTGTCACAATTTGGGGGTCCCCACGTCACTGTCACAGCAAGGGGGTGACAGTGTCACAATTTAGGGGTGACCCTGCCACAATTTGGGGTCCCAATGTCACTGTCACAGCCTGGGGGTGACACTGCCACAATTTGGGGGGGTCCCAATGTCACTGTCACAGCCTAAAGGTGACAGTGTCACAATTTGGGGGTGACACTGCCACAATTTGGGGTCCCAAGGTCACTGTCACAGCCGCCAGGTGACAGTGCCACAATCTGGGGGTGACACTGCCACAATCTGGGGTCCCAATGTCACTGTCACAGCCTGGAGAGGACACTGACACAATTTGGGGGTGACAGTGCCACAATATGGGGTCCCAATGTCACTGTCACATCAAGGAGGTGACAATGCCACAATTTGGAGTGACACTACCACATTATGGGGGTCCCCAGTGTCACTGTCACAGCCTAGAGGTGACGCAGGCCAAGCATGGGGTCCCACGGTGACACTGCCGCAATATGGGGTCCCAAGGTCACTGTCACAGCCTGCAGGTGACAGTGACACAATTTGGGGGTCCTACAGTGACACCGCCGCCATTTGGGGGTGACACTGCCACAGCGTGAGAGTGACACTGCCACAATTTGGGGGTCCCATGGAATCGCTGTCACCGCCTAGAGGTGACAGTGTCACAATTTGAGGGTGACACTGCCACATTTTGGGGTCCCAATGTCACTGTCACAGCACAGGGGTGACACAGACCCAATTTGGGGGTCCCACAGTGACACTGCCACAGTTTGGGGTCCCCATGTCACTGTCACAGCACGGGGGTGACACAGACCCTGCAGAGGGTCCCCATGTCACTGTCACAGCACAGGGGTGACACAGACCAAATTTAGGGGTCCCATGGTGACAATGCCACAATTTGGGGTCCCCATGTCCCTGTCACAGCATGGCATGGGGGTGACACAGACCCCGCAGAGGGTCCCCATGTCACTGTCACAGCGTGGGGGTGACACAGACCCCGCAGAGTGTCCCCATGTCACTGTCACAGCCTGTGAGTGACACAGACCCCGCAGAGTGTCCCCATGCCACTGTGACAGCATGGAGGGGTCCCACAGTGACACTGCCACAATTTTGGGGTCCCCATGTCACTGTCACAACACGGGGGTGACACAGACCCCGCAGAGGGTCCCCATGTCACTGTCACAACACGGGGGTGACACAGCCACAAGGCAGGGGTCCAACAGTGACACTGCCACAATTTGGGGGTCCCCATGTCACTGTCACAGTGTGGGGGTGACACAGACCCCGCAGAGGGTCCCCATGTCACTGTCACAGCATGGGGGGGTCCCACAGTGACACTGCCACAGTTTGGGGTCCCCATGTCACTGTCACAGCACTGGGGTGACACAGGTCCAGCACAGGCACTCCACGGTGACAGCCACAATTTGGGAGTCCCCATGTCACTGTCACAGCCTGTGAGTGACACAGACCCCACAGAGGGTCCCCATGTCACTGTCACAGCACGGGGGTGACACAGACCCCGCAGAGGGTCCCCATGTCCCATGGGGGTGACACAGGTCCAGCATGGAGGTCCTACAGTGACAGCCACAATTTTGGGGTCCCAATGTCACTGTCACAGCACGGGGGTGACACAGGTCCAGCACAGGCACCCCACAGTGACACTGCCACAATTTGGGGTCCCCATGTCACTGTCACAGCCTGTGAGTGACACAGACCCCGCAGAGGGTCCCCATGTCACTGTCACAGCATGGGGGTGACACAGACCCCGCAGAGGGTCCGCATGTCCCATGGGGGTGACACAGGTCCAGCATTGAGGTCCATAGTGACACTGCCACAATTTTGGGGTCCCCATGTCACTGTCACAGTCTGTGAGTGACACAGACCCTGCAGAGGGTCCCCATGTCACTGTCACAGCATGGGGGTGACACAGCCACAAGGCAGGGGTCCCACAGTGACACTGCCGCAGTTTGGGGTCCCCATGTCACTGTCACAGCACGGGGGTGACACAGACCCCACAGAGGGTCCCCATGTCCCTGTCACAGCACGGGGGTGACACAGACCCCGCAGAGTGTCCCCATGGCACTGTCACAGCACGGGGGTGACACAGACCCCGCAGAGGGTCCCCATGTCCCATGGGGGTGACACAGGTCCAGCATGGAGGTCCTACAGTGACAGCCACAATTTCGGGGTCCCCATGTCACTGTCACAGCGTGGGGGTGACACAGACCCCGCAGAGTGTCCCCATGCCACTGTCACAGCATGGGGGGGTCCCACAGTGACACTGCCACAATTTCGGGGTCCCCATGTCACTGTCACAGTGTGGGGGTGACACAGACCCCGCAGAGGGTCCCCATGTCACTGTCACAGCGTGGGGGTGACACAGCCACAAGGCAGGGGTCCAACAGTGACACTGCCACAATTTTGGGGTCCCCATGTCACTGTCACAGTGTGGGGGTGACACAGACCCCACAGAGGGTCCCTATGTCACTGTCACAGCACGGGGGTGACACAGACCCCGCAGAGGGTCCCCATGTCACTGTCACAGCCTGTGAGTGACACAGACCCCACAGAGGGTCCCCATGTCACTGTCACAGCACGGGGGTGACACAGACCCCGCAGAGGGTCCCCATGTCCCATGGGGGTGACACAGGTCCAGCATGGAGGTCCTACAGTGACAGCCACAATTTCGGGGTCCCAATGTCACTGTCACAGCACGGGGGTGACACAGACCCCGCAGAGGGTCCCCATGTCACTGTCACAGTGTGTGGGTGACACAGACCCCGCAGAGGAACCCCATCTCACTGTCACAGCATGGGGGGGTCCCACAGTGACACTGCCACAATTCTGGGGTCACCATGTCACTGTCACAGCACGGGGGTGACACAGGCACAAGGCAGGGGTCCCACAGTGACACTGCCACAATTTGGGGGTCCCCATGTCACTGTCACAGCGTGGGGGTGACACAGCCACAACTCGCGGGTCCTACGGCGCTCCCCATCCCCAGCCACCAACACCCCCAAGCTCCCCACTTCCCTCGCCACCGCCACGCGTGTCCCCCGTGTCCCCACGCCGCCAGCACCTACTTGCTCTGGGGATTCACATTCTGCAACATCCCGGCGGCTGCTGCTGCGTGCGCGGCCCTCGGGCCCGCCCGGCCTTCGTCTCCTCCTCCTCCTCCTCCTCCTCCCGCCGTCTCCTCCGACGAGCCCCCCACTTTGCCCGGCCAAAGCTCCTCCGCTGCCGGCCCGGTCGGGGCCCGTCCAGCGTCAGCGCATCGCCGGTACTTGGGGAGGGGGGTCTTGCCGGGAGCCCCCTCCCCGTTGCGAGCTCCTCGAAGCGGCGGCGGAGGGAGCCGGGCTCGGCCTCACATCCACGGGGCGCGGCGAAAAATGGCGGCGCGCTCTGAGGGGATGCAACGGGGGGCACACGGTGACGGCAGGATGAGGGAGGTTGGGAAGGGGGGGGGATGGTTCCTTCGGAGCCTCACCGGACGCGCCGAACGCGGCGCGATCCGCTCGATACAACCCCGGCCGAGTCGCTGCGAACCGCCGGCGGCCGCGGCAGGCAAGGAGGAGGAGCGGAGCCGCGCTCCGAGCGGCGGATGACGGCGGATATCGGCGGGAGCTCAGCGGCCGCGCTCCATCTTGGCTCGCTGAGGGGAAGGGGGGGGGTGGCGGGAGGGAGGAAGGTGGTGGAAGAAGCCGGGCGGAGGCGTCCCCCTCGCCGCCGGTGGCCGCAGGCAGGGGTCGCTGCGGAGGCCGGGGAGGGTCCGGGGAGGGTCCCGGAGCCCTCCGGGACGGCGGAGGCGGGGGATGGAGCCGGGTTGGGGCCGCCCCCCGCGCGCGCCGGGCCCGACCCGCTCCGTCCCTTCGTCCCCGCGAAATGGCGCCGCTCGGCCTGCCCCCGCCCGCCCTTATATAGACGACAGCCGCCCCGCCATTGGCCGCCGCGCCCGCTGACGTCACCCAACCGCCCCGCCCCGCCCCGCCGCCGCTTCATTGGGCGGAGGCAACGGCGGGCGGCGGCTCCCATTGGCCGCGCGCCGCGTCAATTAAGGACGGGGCTCCCCGCCCCTCCCGGCCTTCCGCCCACCGCCCCACCCGACGCGCGCGGCCGTCTCGGCGCGGATTGGCTGGCGTCTGCGCCCCCCGCGCGCTTATTGGCCGGCGGGTCACGCGGGGGGCGGGCTCAGCCGCCGATTGGCGGCGGCGCTCCGGGGGGAGGAGGGGGGAGGCGAAGGAGGAAGAAGGGGCCGGCAGGCGCCATCTTGAATGGCGGCGGCGGCCGCGGCCGGACAATGAGCGCGGCCGCCGGCGGCCGGACCCGCCGCTTCCCCCGCCGCTCCTCGGCCGCAGCGAGCTCCGGGGACGCTCCCCCGGCGGGCCTCACCCCCCTCGCGGTGCTCTCCCAGGCCTCAATGCTCCGTTACACCCCGCACCCCCCCCAGCCCCCCCCACAGGCAGCCACGCACCGCGTCGCCCCCGCGCCCCGCGGTGTCCACGGGCGCTCGGGCGGCTCCAGCCTTTCCCTGAGCACACGCTGGGGGCGACAACCCCCGCGGACACGCCGCTCCCGCGGCCGCCAGCGCCGCTAAAGCCCCTAAACGCCGCTACCCCCCCCACACACCACCCCCCTCACCCCCAACCCCGGGGGGAGCCCTGAACCCCCTCCCCTCCCTCATCGCCCGCTCCCCCTCCGGGACCCCCCCCCCCACCCTTTTTGCCCTCCACGCTGAGGGAAACCTCGCGTTCTTCCCGACTTCTCAAACCCACCCCCCCCCCCCATCCCTCCCCCGGGCTCGCAGGACACGGGTGGCTCCGTGTGGCGTCCGCTTCCCTTCCCCCCTCCCCGGGGCTCGCCACCGCCACCGTGACACAGCACTTGGGGCCGCGCCCGCCGCCGCCCCCGCGCGAACACCCAAACATGGCGCTTTTCGCCCCAAACCGCCGCCCCCGCCGCGCGCACAAAGCCGCGCCCGCCCCGCTGTCAATCACCCGCACCGCGCCTCCCCATTGGCCGCCGAGCCGAAAAGAGGGCGGGATAAAGCGTGATTGACGGCGCGCCGCCGCCACGTGACCGCCCCCCGCCTCCGCGGCGCTGTTGGGGGGGCAGGGCGAGGCCGCCCCCCCTCCCGGCACTCACCTGAGGCGCCCCCGCTTTTCGCCGCGACCCCCGGGCTCGGCCCCGCTTCATCCGCCCCCTTTCCTCTCCCCGCAAAACCCCCCGCCCCAAAAAAAACCCGGCTTTGGGGCAAAAAAGGTAAAAAAAACCATCCCGGGGCAGAAAAGGGAGCCACGAGCTACGTCACCCGAGCGCTGATTGGCTGGCGGGCGTCACGTGGTTCCCCCGCGGCTCCCACGGGCCCCCATTCACGGCCCCCCTGCCGTGGCGGGAAAGGCTCCGCGGGGTCCTAGCGCCGCGCGCATGCGCAGTGCGGGCGGGCTGCACCCGTTTGGGGGGGGGACCCACGGGGGTCCGTGATGGGGGGGGGGTCCCCAAAAATTCCTGGGGTGTTCCCACGGGGGTCCGCGACGTTTCCGGGATGTCCCCTTGGAGGGGTTGGGGGCACCCACGGGGGTCTCAGGAAGGGTGGGGTGCACCCACGAGGGTCCGTGGTGGGGGGAGGGGGGGCACCCACGTGGGGTGAGGTGTCCCCAAAATCTCGGAGGTGTCGCCACGCGGGTCCGCGACATCTCTGGGGGGGGGTGGGATGAAGGTGGGGGGCACCCCCACGGGGGGTCTCAGGAAGGGTGGGGGGCACCCACGGGAGTCCGTGGTGGGTTGGGGGAGGGACACCCACGGGGAGATTTGGGGTCCCCAAAATTCCAGGGGTGTCCCCCACGGGGGTCCCCGACATTCCCGGGACTCCCCGCCGCCACCCGCGGTGACGTCACACTCGTCGCGCGTGTCCCCCTAATTAACCCCACGCCAGCTCATTAACCCCCGTGACGTCACCTGCGGCACCCCCCTAATTGGGGGCGTCCCGGCGGGGGTGTCCCCAACCCCACGTGACCCCTGGGGGGCTCTTGGGGACCCCCAACTCCGGTGTCCCCACGCGGGGACTCCGGTGGCCGCGCTGTCACCGGCGCCGCGCCGCGCTCGGGGCTCTTCTGCCTGGCAACCGGTGACGCGGCAGCCGCGGAGCGTTCCCATTGGCTGGCGCGGGGTTGGGCCCACGGGTGGGCTCCGCGTGGGGACATTGGGGACATCGGGGACACGGAGGGGACCATGGGTGTCCTCGGGGCGCTGCTCGGCGGGGTTTTGGTGGCGGTGGCCGTCGCTGAGCCCGGTAGGAGGTGGGGGAGAGGGAGAGGGAGAGAGAGGGAAGGGGTGGGGACGCTCGGCGTGGTCTCACTTTGCTGTTTGTCCTCTCTCTGTCCCTTGGCTGTCACCTCTGCCCTCCGTGTCCCTCCTGTCCCTCTCCCCTTCCCCTCCTCCTCTCCCTCTCCCTTTTGCCTCTCACTTCCGTGTCCCCTCTCCCTCTCCCCCATCCTCCCTGTCCCCTCCCTCTCCCTCCCTGTCCCCTCTCCCTCTCCATTTCCCTGTCCCCCCCTCTGTCCCCTCCCTCTCCCTCTCCCATCCCCATTTGCTTCCCTCCTCCCTCTCCCTCTCCACTTCCCCCTCCCCATTTCCCTTTCTCTCTCATCTTCCCTCTCCCTCCCCATTTTCCCTCTTCCTTCTCCATCCCCATTTCCCTCTCCCCTTCCCTCCTCCCTCTCCCTTTTCCTCTCCCTCTCCAATTCCCCTCTCCCTCTCCCCATTTCCCTCTCCCTTCCCTCTCCCCATTTCCATCCCCATTTCCCTCTCCCTCTCCCCATTCCCCTCTCCCCTTCCATCCTCCATCCCCATTTCCCTCTCCCCTTCCATCCCCCATTCCCATTTCCCTCTCCCTTCCTGCTCCCTCCTCCATCCCCATTTCCCTCTCCGTCTCCCCATTTCCCCTCCCCTTCCCCCTCCCCTCTCCCTCTCCCTCCTCCATCCCCATTTCCCTCTCCCCATTTCCCTCTCCCTCTTCCATCCCCATTTCCCTCTCCCTCTCCCCATTTCCCTCTCCCCATTTCCCTCTCCCTCTCCCTCCTCCATTCCCATCCCCCTCTCCCTTCTCCTTCCTCCCTCCCCATTTCCCTCTCCCTCTCTCCATTCCCCTCTCCCCATTTCCCTTCCCTCTCCCTCCTTCCTCCCCCTTCCCTCTCCCTCCTCCATCCCCATTTTCCTCTCCCCATTTCCCTCTCCCTTCCCTCTCCCCCTCTCCCTCTCCCTCTCTCTCCTCCATCCCCATTTCCCTCTCCCTCTCTCCATTCCCCTCTCCCCATTTCCCTCTCCCTTCCCTCTCCCTTCCCCCATTTCCATTCATATTCCCCTCTCCCCATTTCCCTCTCTCTTCCCTCCTCCATCCCCATCTCCCTCTCCCCATTTCCCTCTCCCCTTCCCCTCTCCCTCTCCCCCTCCCCATTTCCCTCTCCCTCTCCCTCTCCCCCTCTCCCCATTTCCCTCTCCCTCTCCCTTCTCCCTCCTCCATCCCCATTTCCCTCTCCCCATTTCCATCCCCACTTCCCTCTCCCTCTCCCTCTCCCTCTCCCTCTCCCTCTCCCTTCTCCATCCCCATTTCCCTCTCCCCCTCTCCCTTTCCCCATTTCCATCCCCATTTCCATTTCCCTCTCCCTCTCCCTCTCCCTCCTCCATCCCCATTTCCCTCTCCCCATTTCCATCCCCACTTCCCTCTCCCTCTCCCTTCTCCATCCCCATTTCCCTCTCCCCCTCTCCCTTTCCCCATTTCCATCCCCATTTCCATTTCCCTCTCCCTCTCCCTCTCCCTTCTCTCTCCC
>NW_024037436.1:873317-905788 GCF_015832195.1 Motacilla alba alba
GCCGCGGGCAGCGAGGAGGAAGAGGAGGAGCCCTGTGCCGCCCCCCCCCCCGCGCCGGACTGCCTGCTGCTGCTCCCCTCCCCCTCGCCCCCTCCCCCCGCGCCGGCCCCGCCCCCCGCGCCCCGCCCCGGGCGCGGCTCGCGGCGCGGGCGCGGCCGGCGGGGCGGGGGAGGGCGCGGCCGGCCGGCCCCGCCCCCCAAGCCCTTCACCTGCGCGGCGTGCGGGCGGGGCTTCACGCGCTCCTCCAACCGCAACGCGCACCTGCGCGCCCACCCGGGCCACGCCCGCGGCCACGCCCCCGCGGCGCCCCGCCCCCTGCGGCTGCACCAGGCGGGCCAGCGGCGCTTCGGGTGCGGCCAGTGCGGGCGGAGCTTCGGGCGGAGCGCCCACCTGAGCGCGCACCTGCGGGCGCACCTGGGCGAGCGGCCCTACACCTGCGGCGAGTGCGGGCGGGGCTTCAGCTACAGCTCCGCCTTCCTCAAGCACCGCCGCGCCCACGCCCCGCCCGAGCAGGGCGGGGAGCCGCCCACCGGGAGGAGGAGGAAGGAGGCCGAGGGACGCGCCCTCCTGGCGCACCTGCGCGGGCGCGCCGCGGACACGCCCGAGGCCCGCGCCGCGCCCCTCGGCTGCGCCACGCCCCTCGGCTGCGATAAGCTCCGCCCCTGCGCCGCGCCCCTGGGCTGCGCCGCGCCCCTGGGCTGCGCCACGCCCCTGGGCTGCGCCACGCCCTACACCTGCGGGGATTGTGGGAAGGGCTTCGGGGGAAGCTCCGCCCTCATCCGGCACCAGCGGCTGCACCTGGGCTAGGAAGGACCCGAACCGGAACCGGGACCGGAACCGGAACCGGAACCAGGACAGGGAAACTTCTGGAACCGGAACCAGAACTAGAACTGGGACAGGGAAACCTCCGGAACCGGAACCGGGACAGGGACAGGGAAACTTCTGGAACTGGCACCGGGATTGGGACAAGGAAACTTCTGGAACCGGAACCGGGACAGGGAAACTTCTGGAACCGGGACCGGAACTAGAACTGGGACAGGGAAATTTCCAGAACCGGAACCAGAACTGGGAAACTTCTGGAACTGGGACTGGAACTGGAATCGGGATCGGGACAGGAAAACTTCCGGAACCGGGATCAGGACGCAGAAACTTTCAGAACCGGAACTGGAACCAGGAAACTTCCGGAACTGGGACTGGGTCCAGAACCAGGAAACTTCCAGAACTGGGACTGGGAGAGGGAAACTTCCAGAACTGGGACCAGAACCAGGAAACTTCCAGAACAGTGACTGGAACTGGGACCGGGACCAGAACCAGGAAACTTCGATAACCGGGACCGGGAAACTTCCAGAACCAGGACTGGAACTGGAACCGGAGCTGGGACTGGGACCAGGAAAGCTCCAGGACCGGGAGCAGAACTGGAACCAGAACCGGGACTGGAACCGGGAAACGAACTGGGACCGGGACCGGAACCAGGAGCAGGACAGGGAAACTTCCAGAACCAGGACTGGGACTGGAACCGGTGCTGGGAGCCCTCTGAAACCGGGAGCCAGAACCGGGACCTTCCAGAACCGGGACCTTCCAGAACTGGGACTTTGCAGAACCAGAACCGGGACCTTCCTGAACCAGAACCGGGACCTTCCAGATCCGGGACCTCCCAGAACCAGAACTGAGACCCTTCCAGAACCAGACCCGGGACCGGGATCTCTCCAGAACCAGGACCAGGACCTTCCCAGAGCTGGGACCGGAGCCCTTCCAGAACCGGGACCGGGAGCGCTCTGGAACCGAGCCTGGAGGTGCTGGGACTGGGAACGAGAGCCTGCCAGAACCGGAGCCAGAACCGGGACCGAGAACCTTCTAGAACAGAGAGCCCTCCGGAACCGGAACCAGCCCTGGGACCCCTCTGGAACCGGAACCAGCACCGGGACCCCTCCAGAACCGGGACTGGGATCCCTCCGGAACCAAGACCAGCACCGGGACCCCTCCGGAACCGGAACCAGGACGTCTCCAGAGCCAGAACCGGGACCAGGAGCCCTGCAGAACCGGGAGCTCTCTGGAGCCAGGCCCAGATGTGCCAGAACCAGAACCAGGACCAGGATCAGGACCATGACCAGGACCGGGACCGGGGCCAGGACCAGGGCCAGGACCAGGACCATGAGCAGGGCCAGGTTCCCTCCGGAGCCAGAACCGGGTCTGGGTCCCCTTTGGCACCGGGGCCTTTGCAGAACCGGGGCCCCCAGGAGCAGAGCTGAGCCCCCCCGGGGGAGAGGACTCGAGGGGACGCTGCCGTGACCGCGGCGTGGGGGCACCCCCGGACCCTCGGGAACCCACCCTGGACCCCAGAATCCAGCCTGGACCCCCAAAATCCATTCCAGCCCCCCCAGAATCCAGCCTGGACCCCCGAAATCCAGCCTGGACCCCCAGAATCCAGCCTGGACCCCCAAAATCCATTCTGGACGCCCCAAATCCATCCTGGACCCCCCAAAATCCATCCCGGACCCCCAGAATCCAGCCTGGACCCCCAAAATCCATTCTGGACGCCCCAAATCCATCCTGGACCCCCCAAAATCCATCCCGGACCCCCCAAAATCCAGCCTGGACCCCCAAATCCATTCCTGACCCCCCAAAATCCATCCTGGACCCCCAGAATCCAGCCTGGACCCCCAGAATCCATCCCAGACCCCCCAAATCCATTCCTGACCCCAAAATCCATCCCGGACCCCCCCCAAAATCCATCCTGGACCTCCAGAATCCAGCTTGGACTCCCAAAATCCATTCCTGACCCCCCCAAAATCCATTCCTGACCCCCCAAAATCCATCCTGGACCCCCAAAATCCAGCCTGGACCCCCAGAATCCATTCCTGACCCCCCCCAAATCCATTCCTGACCCCCCCAAATCCAATTCTGATCCCCCCAAATATGTTCCAGCCCCCCCAGAATCCATTCCTGTCCCCGAAATCCATCCCAGACCCCCCAAAATCCATTCCAGACCCTGGGAATCCATCCCAGCCCCCCCAAAATCCATCCTGGACCCCCCCAATCCATCCCAGCCCCCCCAAATCCATCCCGGGCCCTCGGGAGACCCCACCCCCCACCCCCCCGAGGGTCGGGACCCCTCCGGTGTCACCGGGGGGAGGGGGGGGTGACAAAGGGGGGGCAGGACGTCCCCAAAGTGTCCCTGGGGGCTCCCCCCGCCCATCCCCCCCCGCAGTAAAGCCCCCTCCCCCCTCCGTGTCGCTGCCGGTGCCATCTGTGCCCCTCCCCCCCCCAAAAAAAAAAACGGGATTTGGGGGATTTTGGGGATTTTTGGGAATTTGGGGAGGGGTCGCGGCTGGGGGGTGGGGTGGGGGATGGGAGCAGCGCCGAAACCCCGCGCTCCCCTCCCCCACCCCCAAAGGCAGCCGGGGGGAGCCGCGGGGGGAGGGGTCGGCCGGGCGGGGGGAGGGGGAGGGGTTGGGTGGGGGGGGGTCTTTCCTCCCCTCCCCTCCCCCCCCGGTCCTTCCCCTCCCCCCGCAGCCCCCGGGGGTTGAACTTCCTGGGTCAGCGCCGCCGCCTCCTCCATTGTCCGGGCGGCCGCGGCGGCGGCGGCAGCGGGGGCGGCCCCGGGGGGCGCGGGACCCCCGCCCGGGCCGGTTCGGGGGGGGAGGGGCGCTCCGGGCCGGGGGGGGGCGGGGGAGGGGCGGCGATGTCGCCGAAACGCTGCCGGGGTGGGGGAGGGGGGGGAGGGGGGCGGGGAGGGGCGGGGGTCGCGCCGAGGGAGCCCCCGAGGGGGGGGGGAGGGGCGGGGGGGGGGAGGAAGAGGAAGGAGACGGCGGCGGTGAGGAGGGGGGCGGGGGGCGCCGAGCACCCCAACATCTGCGTGGAGTGCGGGCAGAGCTTCGCCCGCAGCGCCGCGCTGGCCCAGCACCGCGCCGAGCATGCGGGGGGACAGACGGACAGCGGTGATGGGCAGCGGGGCAGCCACGGACAGACGGACAATGGTGATGGGCAGCGGGGCCGCCACGGACAGACGGACAATGGTGATGGTCAGCGGGGCAGCCACGGACAGACGGACAATGGTGATGGTCAGCGGGGCAGCTACAGACAGACGGACAATGGTGATGGTCAGCGCGGGCACTCCGGACAGACGGACCACGGTAGAGGTCAGCGGGGCAGCTCTGGACACGGGAGTGACCACGGCAGCGGTCAGCGGGGCGGCTCCGGCCAGCTGGACATCGGGAACGGTCAGCAGGAGCTCGGCAGCGGTCAGCGGAGCGGCTCCGGACAGCCAGGCCACGGTAGAGGCCAGCGGGGCAGCTCCGGCCACGCGAGTGACCACGGCAGCGGTCAGCGAGGCGGCTCCGGACAGCCGGACGTCGGCGGGGATGGACAGAAGGCCAGCAGCGGTCAGCGGGAGCGCGGGGATGACCAGTGGGACGGCCAGAGAGGCAGCCGTGGCAGCGGTCAGCGGGATCGTGGCAGCGGTCAGCGGGGCAGCTCCGGACAGCCAGACCATGGCAGCGGTCAGCGGGATCGTGGCAGCGGTCAGCGGGGCAGCTCCGGACAGCCGGACCATGGCAGCGGTCAGTGGGATCGTGGCAGCGGTCAGCGGGGCAGCTCTGGACAGCCAGACCATGGCAGCGGTCAGCGCGGCGGCTCCGGACAGCCGGACACGGACAGCACCGACCCCGGCGCCGCCCGGCGCCCGCTCACCTGCCCGGACTGCTTGCAGACCTTCGCGCTGAGCGCGCACCTGCAGCGGCACCGCCGCGCCCACGCCGAGCGCCCGGACAGGCCCCTGAAGGGCCGAGCGCGCCGCCGCCGCCCCGCGCAGCGCCGGGCCGCGCCGCCGGGCGTCCCCAACACGTGCGGGGAGTGCTGGCAGAGCTTCGGGCAGAGCTCGGACCTGGTGAAGCACCTGCGCATCCACACCGGCGAGAAGCCGTACGCCTGCGGGCACTGCGGCAAGCGCTTCAACGTCAGCTCCAACCTGATCCGGCACCGCCGCATCCACACCGGCGAGCGGCCCTACGGCTGCGCCGACTGCGGCAAGCGCTTCACCGACAAGTCGACGCTGACGCAGCACCGGCGCACGCACACCGGCGAGCGGCCCTACGCCTGCGGCCTCTGCGGCAAGAGCTTCAGCCGCAGCTCGCACCACAAGCGGCACCAGCGCACCCACGCCGCGGGCGCCGCGGGCGCCGGGGCGCTGCCGCCGCTCTGGGGGTGCCCCGGCCCGGCCTGCTGAGGGGCGCCGGGCGCGGCCATTAAAGGAATTTGGAATAACGGGGCTTTTTTAGGGGTTTTTTCGGGGTTTGGGGTTTGGGCGTGGTTGAGGCGTCTTGGTCCTGGCTCAAATCCCAGTCCCGGTCCTGGTCCTGATCCTAATCTGGATCCCAGTGCCACCGTCCTGATCCCAATCCCAGTCCTGATCCCATCCCAGTCCTAATCCTGGTTCCAGTCCCAATTTTGGCCCCAGTGCCACCATCCTGATCCCAGTCCCAGTCCTGATCCCAATCCCAGTCCTAGTCCCGGTTCCAGTCCCAATTTTGGCCCCAGTGCCACCATCTTGATCCCAATCTTGGTCCTGATCCTAATTTAGGTCCCAGTGCCACCATCCTGGCCCAGCCCAAATCCCAGTCCCAGTGCCAGTCCCAGGTCTGGTCCCAGTCCCAGGTTTGGTCCCAGTGCCACCATCTTGATCCCAGTCCCAGTCCAGCGCCACCACCCCAGTTCAAATCCCAGTCCCAGTTGATCCCAGTCCCGGGCCCAATCTTGAGCCCAGTCCCAATCCCAGTTGATCCCAATCCCAGTTCAAATCCCCAGTCCCAGTCCAGTGCCACCATCCCAGTCCCAATCCCAGTTCAAATCCCAGTTGATCCCGGTCCCAGTTGATCCCAATCCCAGCCCCAATCCCAGTTGATCCCAGTTGATCCCAATCCCAGTCTAAATACCAGTTGATCCAATCCCAGTCGATCCCAATCCCAGTCGATCCCAGTTGATCCCAGTCCCAGTCCCAATCCCAGTCGATCCCAGTCCCAGTTGATCCCAGTCCCAATCCCAGTTGATCCCAATCCCAGTCCCCACCCCCAGTTCCCCCCAGTGCCCCAGTTCGGAGCCCCCCCCAATTCCCACAGCCCCTCCCCCCAGTGATCCCCCCTTTGATGACATCACCCCCGCCCCGGTGACGTCACAGTGATGTCACAGCACCCCTCGATTTTGGGGGGGTTTATTAAAAGCTGGGGGGGAAATTTGGCAAAATCCGCGCCCCTCCCCCCACCCAAATAAATACACAGCGTCGAGGGGGCGGGGCTTGGCTGCGGCAGCCAATCAGCACCGGCCACGCCCTGGCCACGCCCGGCCACGCCCTGGCCGTGGGGCGCGGCCTCGCCCCGCTGTGGGGCACCCCGGGGTCACTCCGGACACCGCCCGGGGTCAGTCTGCGGCCACTTGGGGGTCAGTCCAGGCCCCGCTTGGGGGTCACTCCGGACACCGCCCGGGGTCAGTCTGTGGTCACTTGGGGGTCAGTCCAGGCCCTGCTTGGGGGTCTCTCTGGGCCCCACTCAGGGGTCAGCTGTGGCCTCCTCTGGGGGTCAAACCTTGTCCAACTCGGGGGTCAGTCCCTGCCCCCCTTGGGGGTCAGTCCAGGCCCCACTCGGGGGTCAGTTTGTCCCCACTCAGGGGTCAGTTTGTCCCCACTTAGGGGTCAGTCCCTGCCCCACTTGGGGGTCAGTCCAGGCTCCATTTGGGGGTCAGTTTGTCCCCACTCAGGGGTCAGTTTGTCCCCACTCAGGGGTCAGTTTGTCCCCTCTTAGGGGTCAGTTTGTCCACTTGGGGGTCAGTCCCTGCCCCACTGCCGGGTCCCCCGTGGGGCTGCAAGGCCGGGGGTCACTGCGGGGTCCCCCCGTGGGTCACTGCCGGACACCGGGGGTCACTCCAGGGCTCTGTGGGGCGCTGCGGTCACTCTGGGCGGCCGTGGGGCTGTGCTGGTCACTCCAGGGGTCACTCCGGGGGTCACTCCAGGGGTCACTCGGGGCTCTGGGGCTGTGTGGGTCACTCCGCGGGTCACTCTGATGGTCACTCCAATGGTCACTCAGACGGTCACTCCATGGATCACTCCGCTGGTCACTTGGGTGATCACTCGTGTGGTCACTCTGCTGGTCACTCCCGTGGTCAGTCGTGCAGTCGCTCGTGTGGTCACTCCCGTGGTCACTCCTGCGGTCACTCCTGTGGTCACTCTGATGGTCACTCCCATGGTCACTTGTGTGGTCACTCAGGTGGTCACTCCCGTGGTCACTCCGCGGGTCACTTGGGTGGTCACTCGTGTGGTCACTCCGCTGGTCACTCCAGCAGTCACTCCGGTGGTCACTCGTGTGGTCACTCGTGTGGTCAGTGTGGTCACTCTGGCGGTCACTGCTGCGGTCACTCGTGTGGTCACTCGGGTGATCAGTCGTGTGGTCAGTGTGGTCACTCTGGCGGTCACTCGTGTGGTCAGTGTGGTCACTCTGATGGTCACTCGTGTGGTCACTCGTGTGGTCACTCCGGTGGTCACTCGGGCGGTCACTCGTGTGGTCAGTGTGGTCACTCCTCTGGTCACTCGTGTGGTCACTGCCGTGGTCACTCGGGTGGTCACTCTGGGGCCGCAGCTCGGCCGAGAGCGCCTCGAAGGCGTCCAGCATGGCGGCGCGCACGCGCTCCGTCAGCGCCGGCACGTCGGCCGCGCCCAGGCCCCGCGTGGGCAGCGGCGGCAGCACCTGGATCACGCAGCGGCCTGGGGGGCGCCGGGGTCAGCACGGGGACCCCAGACCCACAGAGAGACCCTGACCCACAGAGAGACCCCAGAGCCACAGAGAGACCCTGACCCACAGAGAGACCCCAGAGCCACGGGGACACTGACCCACAGACCCTGACCCACAGACCCTGACCCACGGACCCTGACCCACAGAGAGACCCCAGAGCCACGGGGACACTGACCCACAGAGAGACCCTGACCCACGGGGACACTGACCCACAGAGACCCTGACCCACGGACCCCAGACCCACAGGGACACCGAGACCCCAGACCCACGGAGAGACCCTGACCCACAGAGACCCCAGACCCACGGGGACACCGAGACCCCAGACCCACGGAGAGACCCTGACCCACAGAGACCCCAGACCCACGGGGACACCGAGACCCCAGACCCACAGAGAGACCCCAGACCCACAGAGAGACCCCAGAGCCACGGAGAGACCCCAGACCCACGGGGACCCCAGACCCACGGAGACCCTGACCCACAGACCCCAGACCCACGGAGAGACCCTGACCCACAGAGAGATCCCAGAGCCCCATGAGGAGCTCCTGGGTGCCCCCCAGGTGTCCCCCAGCTG
This sequence comes from Motacilla alba alba, assembly GCF_015832195.1. Taxonomy (NCBI): domain Eukaryota; kingdom Metazoa; phylum Chordata; class Aves; order Passeriformes; family Motacillidae; genus Motacilla; species Motacilla alba. The sequence continues at coordinate 881,664 of NW_024037436.1, forward strand.
TCCCCAGGTGCCCCCAGGTGTGCCCACGTGCCCCCCAGGTGCCCCCAGGTGTCCCAGGTGTGTCCCAGGTGTGTCCCAGATGCCCCCAGGTGTGCCCAGGTGTCCCAGGTGTGTCCCCAGGTGCCCCAAGTGTTCCAGGTGTGTCCCCAGCTGTCCCCAGATGCCCCCCAGGTGTGTCCCAGATGCCCCCAGGTGTGCCCAGGTGTCCCACCAGGTGTCCCCCACGTGCCCCCCAGGTGTCCCAGGTGTCCCCAGGTGTCCCCAGGTGTCCCCAGGTGTGTCCCCAGGTGTCCCAGGTGTGTCCCCAGGTGTGTCCCCAGGTGTCCCCAGGTGTGTCCCAGGTGTGTCCCCAGGTGTCCCCCAGGTGTGCCTCACCGGCGGTGAACCTGCGCTCGCGTTTGCTGTAGAAGTGCTGGTAGGACGAGATGACGATGGGGACCACGGGGACCTGTGGGGCAGCACGGGCTCGGGGCGGCTCCTGCTGCCCCACGGCTGCCCCACGGCTGCCCCACAACCACCCTGTAACTGCCCCACATAACTGCCCCCTAACTGCCCCATAGCTGCCCCATAACCACCCCACAACCACCCCACAGACCCCATAACTGCCCCATAACCACCCCATACCCACCCTATAACCACCCCTCAGCCCCCCATAACTGCCCCATAACCAACTGCCCCATAACCACCCCATACCCACCCCATAGCGCCCCACAGAGCCCCATAGCGCCCCATAACCACCCCATACCCACCCCATAGCGCCCCACAGAGCCCCATAGTGCCCCATAACCACCCCATACCCACCCCATAGCGCCCCACAGAGCCCCATAGTGCCCCATAACCACCCCATACCCACCCTATAACCACCCCTCAGCCCCCCATAACTGCCCCATAACCAACTGCCCCATAGTACCCCACAACCACCCCATACCCACCCCATAGCGCCCCATAACCACCCCACAGCCCCTCATAGCCCCCCATAACCACCCCATAGCACCCCATAACCCCTCACAGCCCCCCACAGCCACCCCACAGCTGCCCCACAGCCCCGCATAGCCACCCCATAGCGCTCCATAACCACCCCATAGCGCCCCATAACCACCCCATAGCCCCTCATAACTACCCCATAGCCCTCCATAGCCACCACACAGCCACCCCATAGCGCCCCATACCCACCCCATAGCCCCTCATAACCACCCCACAGCCACCTCATAGCCCCCCAAAACCACCCCAAACCCGTCCCATAGCCCTCCATAGCCACCCCATAGCCCCCCACAGCACCCTATAGCCGCCCTGTAGCCCCCCATAGCCACCACACAGCTCCGCATAGCGCCCCATAACCACCCCATAGTCCCTCATAACTACCCCATAGCCCCCCCGGCCCCCCTGGCCCCCCACAGCGCCCCATACCCACCCCATAGCCACCCCACAGCCCCCCCCGGCGCCGCACGTACCTGGGCCTGCACGGCCAGGTGGAAGGCGCCGCGCTTGAAGGGCAGCATGGAGCCGCTGTGGTTGCGCGTGCCCTCGGGGAACACCCACACGCGCACCTGGGGGGCACGGGGCTGTGGGGCTGCCCCACAGGCACCCCACGGGCACCCGTAACTGCCCCACAGCCGCCCCCAAACCCGCCCCATAACTCCCCCAAAGTTACATCATAACTGCCCCACGGCCGCCCCACGGGCACCCCCAGCTGCCCCACAGCCGCCCCAAAACCACCCCATAACCATTCCGTAGCACCCCATAACTGCCCCATAACACCCCACAATTACCCCACACCACCCCATAACTACCCCACAGCACCCCATAACCACCCCATAGCACCCATAACCACCCCATAGCACCCCACAGCACCCCATAACCACCCCATAACGGCCCCATAGCACCCCAGAACCGCCCCATAGCACCCCATAACCACCCCATAGTGCCCCATAACCGCCCCATAGCGCCCCATAACCGCCCCATAACCACCCCATAACCGCCCCATAACCACCCCATAGTACCCCATAACCGCCCCATAGCACCCCATAACCGCCCCATAGCGCCCCATAACCACCCCATAACTGCCCCATAGGACCCCATAACCACCCCATAACCACCCCATAACCACCCCATAGCGCCCCATAACCGCCCCACAGCGCCCCAGACGCACGTCCTGGCTGAGCATGATGTGCGCGGCCTCGGCCATGACGCTGATGGCACCCCCGCCTCTGCCAGCCCCATAGCGCCCCATAACCGCCCCATAACCACCCCATAGCGCCCCATAACCGCCCCACAGCGCCCCAGACGCACGTCCTGGCTGAGCATGGTGTGCGCGGCCTCGGCCATGACGCTGATGGCGTCGTGCGTCCTCTTGCGGTCGATGAAGATGATGCCCCCCAGCCAGCAGACGACGCCCACGGCGCCCATGTAGAGCAGCTCGCGCTTGGCGATGGGCACGCAGCGGTCGGGCAGCACCTCCATCATCCCTGGGGTGTGGGGCACGGCTGGGGTCTGTGGGGTGCATGTGGGGTGCCCTACACCTGCCCCACAGCCACCCCACAGCCACCCCATAACCACCCATGGGCAGCACCTCCATCATCCCTGGGGTGTGGGCACGGCTGGGGTCTGTGGGGTGCATGTGGGGTGCCCTACACCTGCCCCACAGCCACCCCATAACCACCCATGGGCAGCACCTCCATCATCCCTGGGGTGTGGGCACGGCTGGGGTCTGTGGGGTGCATGTGGGGCGCCCTACACCTGCCCCACAGTCACCCCACAGCACCTCCATCATCCCTGGGGGCGTGGGGCACGGCTGGGGTCTGTGGGGTGCCCTACACCTGCCCCACAGCCACCCCACAGCCCCCCATGGGCAGCACCTCCATCATCCCTGGGGTTATGGGGCACGGCTGGGGTCTGTGGGGTGTGTGGGGCATGTGTGGGGTCTGTGGGGTGTGTGGGACTGGGGGGGAGTTTGGGGCTCTATGGGGCAGCCATTGGTCAGGGATCTATGGGTCAGGATCTATGGGGTCAGGGCTCTATGGGGTCAGGATCTATGGGGTCAGGATCTATGGGGCTCTGTGGGGTCAGGGCTCTATAGGATCAGGATCTATGGGGCAGGGCTCTATGGGGCAGGATCTGTGGGTCAGGGCTCTATGGGGCAGGGATCTATGGGGCAGGGCTCTATGGGGCAGGCGTACCCAGCAGGTCGAGCGAGCTCTGGTGGTTGCTCACCACCACGTAGGGCTGGGATGGGGCACTCTGTGGGGTCAGGGCTCTGTGGGGTGGGGATCTCTGGGGCTCTGTGGGGTCAGGGCTCTATGGGGCAGGATCTGTGGGTCAGGGCTCTATGGGGCAGGCGTACCCAGCAGGTCGAGCGAGCTCTGGTGGTTGCTCACCACCACGTAGGGCTGGGATGGGGCACTCTGTGGGGTCAGGGATCTATGGGGCAGGGATCTATGGGGCAGGGATCTATAGGATCAGGATCTGTGGGGCAGGGCTCTATGGGGCAGGCGTACCCAGCAGGTCGAGCGAGCTCTGGTGGTTGCTCACCACCACGTAGGGCTGGGATGGGGCACTCTGTGGGGTCAGGGCGCTATAGGATCAGGATCTATGGGGTCAGGGCTCTATGGGGCAGGAATCCGTGGGGCAGCCGTACCCAGCAGGTCGAGCGAGCTCTGGTGGTTGCTCACCACCACGTAGGGCTGCCGCGGGGGGAAGTGCTGCGCGCCCCTGACCACCATGCGGATGCCGTAGAGCCGCTTGACGTGCTGCATCAGCCCCCGGATGATCCTGCGCGACACGCGCTCGCAGCCACCCCACAGACACCCCAAAACAGCCCAAACAGCCCGAAACAGCCCAAAACAGCCCGAAACACACCCCAAACAGCCCAAAAACAGCCCAAAACACCCCAAACAGCCCAAAACAGCCCGAAACACCCCAAAAACACCCCAAACAGCCCAAAACACACCCCAAACACCCCGGAAACACCCCAAAAACACCCCAAAACACACCCCAAACACCCCGGAAACACCCCAAACACCCCAAAAACACCCCAAAACCACCCCAAACAGCCCCAAACACACCCCAAACACCCCGGAAACACCCCAAAACAGCCCAAACACCCCAAACACCCTGAAAATACCCCAAAACACCCCGAAAACACCCCAAACACACCCCAAACACCCTGAAACACCCTGGAAACACCCTGGAAACATCCCAAACACCCTGAAAATACCCCAAACACCCCAAAACACCCAAAAACACCCTGAAAATACCCCAAAAACACCCTGAAAACACCCTCAATACACCCCAAAACACCCGGAAACACCCCAAAACACCCCAAAAACACCCTGAAAATACCCCAAAACAGCCGAAAACACCCTGAAAATACCCTGAAACACACCCCAAACTCCCTGAAAATACCCCAAAACTCCCCAAAACACCCCAAACGCCCTGAAAATACCCCAAAACCAACCCGGAAACGCCCCAAACACCCAGAAAATACCCCAAAACACCCCAAAAACACCCTAAAAACACCCTGAAACACCTCAAACATCCTGAAAATACCCCAGAGAGACCCAAAAACACCCCAAAACACCCTGAAATACCCTGGAAACACCCCAAAACACCCTAAAAACACCCCAAAACACCCCAAAAACACTCCAAAACACCCTGAAAATACCCCAAAACACCCCCCACACACCCCAAAACACCCCAAATCCCCCCAAAACTGACCCAAAACTCCCTGAAATGCCCCCAGATCGCCCCCTCACTTCATGTTCTCGACGTCCCTGCCCCTGAGGGCGCACAGGGGGATGGCCAGCAGCGCCAGCAGCCCCAAAACCACCCCAAAACTGACCCCAAACCCCTAAAAACTGACCCAAAACACCCCGAGAGCACCCCAAAACTGACCCAAAACCCCAATAACTGAACCAAAACCCCCCGAAATCCCCAGTAACTGACCCAAAACTGACCCAAATCCCCCCAAATTCACCCCAAATCCCCCCAATTTGCCCCCTCACTTCATGTTCTCGATGTCGCGGCCCCTGAGGGCGCACAGGGGGATGGCCAGCAGCACCAGCAGCCCCAGAGCCACCCCAAAACTGACCCCAAATCCCCCAGAACTGACCCAAAACACCCCGAGATCACCCCAAAACTGACCCAAAACCCCAATAACTGAACCAAAACCCCCCGAAATCCCTAGTAACTGACCCAAAACTGACCCAAATCACCCCGAGATCACCCCAAATCCCCCCAAAACGCCCCCTCACTTCATGTTCTCGACGTCCCTGCCCCTGAGGGCGCACAGGGGGATGGCCAGCAGCGCCAGCAGCAGGATCCAGCCGTTGTAGAAGCCCCAAATCCCCCCAAAATCACCCCAAATCCTCCCAAATCCCCCCGAGATCACCCCAAATCCCCCCAAAACGCCCCCTCACTTCATGTTCTCGACGTCGCGGCCCCTGAGGGCGCACAGGGGGATGGCCAGCAGCGCCAGCAGCAGGATCCAGCCGTTGTAGAAGCCCATCTTGCAGAAGAAGCGGAAGGAGCCGCAGCGCTCGTAGAGCAGCGGCAGCAGCAGCAGCGCCAGCGCCAGCGCCGCCGTGCCCACCGTCACCTCCATGGCGCCTGGGGGACCCAAAAAATCCCAAATTGAACCCAAAATGCTCCCCCTGGGGGAGCTGGGGTCAGGCACCCCAAAAATCCCCGGGATTTGGGGGCAAAAATGGCAAAAAAACCATTAAAAAACCCCAAATCTGATGCCCACTGTCACCTCCATGGCGCCTGGGGGCACAAAAAATTATAAAATTAATTGTAATTAATTTAGGGGAATCTTAAATGATCATATCTGTGGGGGCTGGGGTCAGGGAGGAAAAAATCCCGGGGATTTGGGGGCAAAAATGGCAAAAAAAACCATAAAAAACCCCAAATCTGATGCCCACTGTCACCTCCATGGCGCCTGGGGGACCCAAAAAATCCCGAATTTAACCCAAATTAATTTAGGGGAAACTTTAATTATCATCTCGGTGGAGCTTGGGGTCAGGCACCCCAAAAATCCTGGGGATTTGGGGGAAAAAATGGCAAAAAAACGCCGTGGAAAAATTCAAATTCACCCCAAAATTGCATTTGGGGATCTTAAATTGGCCCCCAGAATCCTCACCTGGGGTCAGGGAGCCCCAAAAAACCCCAAACTCATCCCAAAATGATATTTGGGAACCCCAAAATGCCCCCTCAGGAACCCCCCCACACGAATTTCCCCTCAGGACCCCCCAAAATTCCCTCAAAATCCCCCAAAATCCCAAATTTTCACCCAAAAATCCCCAATTTCCACCCCAAAATCCCAAATTTTCACCCCAAATTCCCCATTTTTACCCCCAAATCCCCTCAGGATCTGCCAAAATCCCCAATTTCCACCCCGAAATCCCAAATTCCCACCCCAAAATCCCAATTTTTCACCCCAAAATACCAAATTTTCACCCAAAAATCCCAAATTTTCACCTCAGATTCCCCTCAGCATCCCCAAAATCCCCTCAGGACCCCAAAATCCCCAATTTTCACCCCCAAAATCCCCAATTTTCACCCCAAAATCCCCTCAGAACACCCCAAAATCCCTCCAATCCCCTCAGGCGCCCCAAATTCCCCTCAGGATTCCCAAAAAATCCCCTCAGAAAGCCCAAAATCCCCAAATTTCACCTCAGATTCCCCTCAGGACCCCCCAGATCCCCTTAGGATTCCCCAAATCCCCAAATTCCACCCAAAATCCCAAATTTTCACCCCAAAATCCCCTCAGAAAGCCCAAAATCCCCAAATTTCACCTCAAATCCCCTCAGGATTCCCCCGAATCCCCTCAGGACCCCCGGAATCCCCAATTTCCACCCCAAATCCCCAATTTCCACCCCGAAATCCCAAATTTTCGCCTCAAATCCCCTCAGGCTCCCCAAATTCCCCTCAGGACCCACGGAATCCCCTCACGACCCCCAGAATCCCCAATTTTCACCCTAAAACCCCAATTTCCACCCCCGAATCCCCTCAGAGCACCCCAAAACCCCTCCAATCCCCTCAGGCGCCCCAAATTCCCCTCAGGACCCCCCCGAATCCCCTCAGAAAGCCCCAAATCCCAAAATTTCACCTCAAATTCCCCTCAGGATTCCCAAATTCCCCTCAGGACCCCGGGAATCCCCAATTTTCACCCCAAATCCCCAATTTCCACCCCCGAATTCCCCTCAGAACCCCCCGAATCCCCTCAGAGCACCCCCAAACCCCTCCAATCCCCTCAGAGCACCCCCAAACCCCTCCAATCCCCTCAGAGCACCCCCAAACCCCTCCAATCCCCTCAGGCGCCCCGAATTCCCCTCACGGGCCCCACCCCGGCCCCGCCCTCCCCTCAGGGCTCGGCCGGGCCCAACCGGGCGGGACCGGGCGGGGCATCCCCGGCGCGGAAAGGGCCGCGAGCCCTCCCCAGGATCCCCGGGACCCCCAGGGACCCCTCGGGACCCCCCGGGAGCCCCCAGAAGCCCCCGGGCCCCCCCCGGTCCCCTCAGGCCCCGCCGGTACCGGGAGGGGCGGCGGCTGCGGCGGCGGCGCGGGCCCGTCCCGCCGCCGGAAGCCGCGTCTGTGATCGACAGCGCGCTCGGCCAATCAACGCCTCCAACCGCGCGCGAGGCCCCGCCTCCTCGCCCTGCGTGGTTGCCGCGGTAACAAAAAGGCGGGATAAATTGCGGCGTCGCCACGGCAACGCGATATCGCAGGTCTGATTGGGTGAGGCGGCTGCTCGTCAAGATAGGTGGCCAATCAGCGGGGGGTATGCCGAGAACCAATAGGAAGCGCTGCACAAAGGGCGTGTCCTCGTGATGCTCCACCAATAGCAGCGCGGGGTTTTGATTGGCAGGCGCGGCGGCAAATGAGGAGGGAGGAGGGTGTGTGAGGGGGGGGGAAATGGAAGATGGCGGCGGCCCGGAGCGCTCGTGAGGGGTTTGGGAGGATTTATGGGGATTTTGGGGGTTGTGAGGGGCTGGGACCCCCCAAAAAAGGAGATTTAAGAGGGTTTGAAAACCTTACTGCGGAAATTTGGGGGATTGGGACCCCCCGGGAGGGAATTTGGGCCGTTTTTGGGACCCCCAATGGAAGGATTTCGGGGTCTCTCAACCATTAATGGTTTCTCCCCCCCAAAAAAAAACCCCAAAATTCCCCTCAAAGCCCCAAAATTCCCCTTTAAAAAAATCCCGAAATTGAATTAAAGATGCTGCTGCCCTCCCCCCAAGGCTGAGTGTGGTTTGGGGTTTGGAAACGAGGGGGAAAAACCCGAAATTTCCCCCCAAAAAAATTCCCTCCAAAGTTCTGGGAAAGTTTCTCAGAATTTCTCCAAAAAAAAAATTTCTTTAAAATTTCCCCCCCAAAAAATTCACGAGGAAAGCTCAAAATCGTCCCAAAAAAAGTTCCTTAAAAAAACTTCCTAAAATTCCGATCAACTCACCCAAAATTCACCGAAAAATCGTAAAAAAATCCCCCCAAAATTCCGAAAATTTCTCAAAAACGTCACCAAAAATTCCCCCAAATCCCCGAATTTCCCCCCAAAACCCCGGATTTCCGCGGCCCCTCCCCCCCAGACAGACTCCCCGAGGATTTTTTTGGTTTTTTTTGGGATTTCCCCCCTTTTTTTATTGATTTGGGTAAAAAACGCGGCCGGGGGAGGGGCGGGGGCAGAAAAGGGCGCGGCCCCTTTAAGAAGAGGCGTGGCCTCGGAAATAACCACGCCCACACACAGCCAAGGGGTGTGGCTTTGCGGTAGGCGTGACTTGTTCCGTTCCCTTGAGGGGCGTGGCCTCAAACCCGCGGGTTTTAAGGAGGGGGCGTGGCCTGATGCAGAAGTGGGCGGGGCTTAAAGGCCCCACACAGTTGAATAAACATTTTAAAGGGTGTGGCTTGTGTATGCAAATCATTGGGGGCGTGGCCCTGAACCATCTTTAGGCGTGGGGCGTGGCCTAAACCACCGGAATCCTACGGGGGCGTGGCCTCAAGCTGAAGTGTATTGGGGGGGTGGCCTCAAACGTGTGGTTGTAAGGGGGCGTGGCTTAAACTCCCAATCTGAAGGGGGCATGGCTTCTAAAATGCAAATTTCTAAGTGGGCATGGCTCAAATGCCAAATCTGAAAGGGGCGTGGTTCTAAAATGCAAATTTATAAGGGGGCGTGGTCTCAAAGCTGTGGCTTAAATGGGGCGTGGCTTAAACACTTAAAACCAAGGGGGCGTGGCCTTAAGTAATTTCTAGGGGGGCGTGGCCTCAATCCAGTGGTTTTAAGGGGCGTGGCCTCAATAATGTCATGTGGGCTAGAAGGGGGCGTGGCCCCAAACATGTGTTCGAAGGGGCGTGGCCTCAGACATGCAGTTAAAAGGGGGCGTGGCTTAAACGATTCCATTTCAGGGGGCGTGGCTTCCACCTGTTTCAGAAGGGGGCGTGTCCTTTTCCCGGAAGCGGGCGTGTCCCGGGCTCAGCCTCCCCCCGGGGTGCCGGGGCGGGGGTCTGCGGGTGGGCGTGGCCCGGGCGGGGGGCGTGGCCCGCGCGGGGGGCGCGGCCCGGCGGCGGCGCACATGGATGACGCGCGTGTCCATCACCTCGCAGTCCACCTGCATCATCGGCTGCGCCGCGCCCGACGACTCTGGGGGGCGGGGAGACCGGGAACGGCGCCGAAATCAGCAAAATCAGCAAAAAACAACAGAAACTCAACAAAATCACCAAATTCAGCAAAAAACAACAAAAATCAACAAAACCCAACAGAACCCAACAAAAATCAACGGAACAGTGCATCCAAAAACACCAAAACTCAACAAAATCCACCAAAAACTCACCAAAACCCAACAAAAATCAACAAAACCCAACAAATTCAACAAAACCCAACAAAAATCAACAAAACCCAACAAAAATCAACAAAACCCAACAAAACCCAACAAAAATCAACAAAATCCACCAAAAACTCAACAAAACCCAACAAAAACTCAGCAAAACCCAACAAAACTCAACAAAACCCAACAAAAATCAACAAAACCCAACAAAACTCAACAAAACCCAACAGAACCCAACAAAAATCAACAAAAACTCACCAAAACTCACCAAAAATCAACAGAACAGTGCACCCAAAATCACCAAAACTCAACAAAACCCAACAAAACTCCCCAAAACCCAACAAAAATCAACAAAAATCAACAAAACCCAACAAAAAACAACAAAAATCAACAGAACAGTGCACCCAAAATCACCAAAACTCAACAAAATCCAACAAAAAACAACAAATTCAACAAAATTCAACAGAACTCAACAAAAATCAACGGAACGGTGCGCCCAAAATCACCAAAATCACCAGAACTCAACAAAACTCAACAAAATCCACCAAAAATCAACGGAACGATGCGCTAAAAATCACCAAAACTGACAAAACTCAACAAAAATCAATGGAACAATGCACCGAAAATCACCAGAACGCACCAAAATGCACCAAAAATCAATGGAGCGATGCGCCCAAAATCACCAAAACTCACCAAAACTCAACAAACTCAACAAAATTCAACAAAACTCACCAGAATCCACCAAAAATCAACAAAATGCTGCACCAAAAATCACCAAATTCACCAAAAACTCAACAAATTCAACAAAACTCACCAGAACGTATCAAAATCCACCAAAAATCAACAAAAACTGAACAAATTCAACAAAACTCAACAAAACTCTGCACCAAAACGCACAAAACTCACCGAAATTCACTCACCAAATTCACCAAAACGCACCAAAACTCTTCACCAAAACGCACCGTTCAAAATCCCCCAAATTCACCAGAATTCACCAAAACTCACTCACCAAAATTCACCAAAATTCACAAACGTTTGGGTTTATAAAAATCGGAATTGCCCAAAATTGGCATCTCCTGAAATTGGGATTCCCAAAATTTGGAATTTCAAAAATTTGGGATTTTTTTTGAGTATTTTGGGGGATTTTTTTTTTGAGGTTTTTTTTTTTTTTTTTGGGGAGATTTTTGGGAGACTTTGGAGGGATTTTTGAGGAATTTTTGGGGGTATTTTTTGGGGATTTTTGGAGAGATTTTGGGGTTTTTGGGGGGATTTTTAGGGATATTTTTAGGGTGGTTTTGGGGGATTTTTTCAGGGATTTTTGGGGTAATTTTTGGGCTGTTTTGGGGTGTTTCGGGGGGCAATTTTTGGGGTATTTTTGGGCTGGTTTTGGGGTAATTTTTGGGCTGTTTTGGGGGGTTTTGGGGGCGATTTTTAGGGGTAATTTTTGGGGTATTTTTAGGAATATTTTTGGGGTAATTTTTGAGGTGTTTTTGGGGGTTTTGAGGGCGATTTTTGGGGTGATTTTGTGGTAATTTTTGGGGTATTTTTGGGTGGTTTTGGGGTGGTTTGGGGGTAATTTTTTGGGGTGTTTTTGGAGGCAATTTTTGAGGTGTTTTTGGGCTGTTTTTGGGGTAATTTTTGCAGTGTTTTTGGGGTGGTTTTGGGGTCGTTTTGGGGTAATTTTTAGGGTGGTTTTGCGGTAATTTTTGGGGCGTTTTGGGGTTGATTTTTGGGTGTTTTGGCGGTAATTTTTAGGGTGTTTTTGGGGTAATTTTTGGGCAGTTTTTGGGGTGGTTTTGGGGTGTTTTGGGGTAATTTTTGGGGTAATTTTTGGGGGTTTTGGGGTCTCACCGTTCAGAGCCGCTGCCGGCATCACCAGGGACATTTTGGGCCGGGAGGTTTTGTTGTGGCTCCGGGCTGGGAGGAGCAGATGGTCCTGAAATCCCCGAAAATCCCCAAATTAACCCCAAAATCCCATCAAAAACCCCCAAAATCCCATCAACAACCCCCAAAATCTCATCAACAACCCATAAAATCCCCTAAAAATCCCCACAAAATTCCCAAAAACCCACAAAAAATCCCAGAAAAATCCCAAAAAACCCCCAACCCCCTCCAAATCTCCCCCAAAAATCCCCCAAATTCCCCCAATCCCCCAAAAACCCCAAAATCCCCGAAAAATTCCCCAAAATCCCCCAAAAAAACACCAAAAATTGCCAAAAAGTCACCAAAAACCCCAACTCCCCCCAAATCTCCCCCAAAAAATCCCAAAAAATTCACAAAAATCCCCCAAAAACCCCCAAAAACCCCAAAACCCCCCAAATCCCCTAAAAAATCCCCCAAATCCCCCCAAAAAACCACAAAAAATCACAGAAAAACCCCAAAATCCCCCCAACCCCCCCCCCAAATCTCCCCCCAAAAAAACCCCCCAAAATTCCCAAAAACCCCCAAAAACCCCAAATCCCCCCAAAACCTCCCCAAATCTCCCCCAAAAAACCCAAAAAATTCCCAAAAACCCCAAATCCCCTAAAAATCCCCAACTCCCCTAAAAATCCCCCAAATCCCCCCAAAATCCCCCAAAAAACCACAAAAAAAAATCACAGAAAAACCCCAAAATCCCCCCAAAACCCCCCCAAATCTCCACAAAAAAAATCCCAAAAAATTCTCAAAAATCCCCCAAAGCCCCCGAAAGCCCCCAAAAATCCCCAAACCCCCAAAATCCCCTAAAAACCCCCAAAATCCCCCAAAAAACACAAAAAAAATCAAAGAAAAACCCCAAAATCCCCCCAAAACCCCCCAAATCTCCACAAAAAAAATCCCAAAAAATTCCCGAAAATCCCCCAAAGCCCCCGAAAGCCCCCAAAAATCCCCAAACCCCCAAAATCCCCTAAAAACCCCCAAAATCCCCCAAAAACCACAAAAAATCAAAGAAAAACCCCAAAATCCCCCCAAAACCCCCCCCAAATCTCCACAAAAAAAAAATCCCAAAAATTCCCAAAAACCCCAAATCCCCACAAAACCCCCCAAATCTCCCCCAAAAAATCCCAAAAAAATTCCCAAAAACCCCAAATCCCCTAAAAATCCCCAACTCCCCTAAAAATCCCCCAAATCCCCCCAAAATCCCCCAAAAAACCACAAAAAAATCACAGAAAAACCCCAAAATCCCCCCAAAACCCCCCCAAATCTCCACAAAAAAAATCCCAAAAAATTCCCAAAAACCCCCAAAACCCCCCGAAAGCCCCCAAAAATCCCCAAACCCCCAAAATCCCCTAAAAACCCCCAAAATCCCCCAAAAAACACAAAAAAATCAAAGAAAAACCCCAAAATCCCCCCAAAACCCCCCCAAATCTCCACAAAAAAAATCCCAAAAAATTCCCGAAAATCCCTCAAACCCCCCGAAAGCCCCCAAAAATCCCCAAACCCCCAAAATCCCCCTAAAAACCCCCAAAATCCCCCAAAAAACACAAAAAATCAAAGAAAAACCCCAAAATCCCCCCAAAACCCCCCCAAATCTCCACAAAAAAAATCCCAAAAAATTCCCAAAAACCCCCAAAACCCCCAAATCCCCCCCAAATCCCCCCCAAGCCCCCGTACCCTGCGGAAGGACACCACGTAGAAGGTGTCGTCCCTGCGCTCGATGGCCGCCAGGATTCGGGGTTCGGGGGCGTCGGGGCCGTGGTAGAGCTGCAGCTGCCCCGGGGGGAGCCTGGGGGGGATTTGGGGGGGTTTGGGGGGGATTTGGGTGGAATTTGGGGTAATTTGTAGGATTTGGGGGGGATTTGGGGGTGATTCGGGGGGGATTGGAGGAATTTGGGGGGATTTTCGAGGGATTTGGGGGATTTGGGGGGATTTGGGGGGGGTGTTGGGGGATTTGGGGGGGTTGGGGTAGATTTGGGTGGGGTTTGGGGGACATTTGGGGGGATTTGGGGAGATTTGGGGCATTTGAAGGGATTTGGGGGGGATTTGGGGGGGGTTGGGGCGGTTTGGAGGGGATTTGGGGGGAGATTTGAGGAATTTGGGGGATTTGGGGGGATTTGGGGAAGATTTAGGGGGATTTGGGGGGATTTTGGGGAGATTTGGGGGGATTGGAGGAATTTGGGGGATTTGGGGGGGATTTCGGGGGGATTTGGGGCGTTTTGGGGGGGATTTGGGGGGCATTTTGGGGATTTGAGGGGAATTTTGGGGGATTTGGGGGGGATTTTTTGGAATTTGAGGAGATGTGGGTGGGTTTGGGGATATTTGGGGGGATTTGGGGATTTTGGGGGGATTTGGGGGGGTTTTGGGGGATTTTGGGAGTGGTTTGGGGGATTTTAGGGGGATTTGGGGGAATTTTAAAGGGTATTTGGAGGATTTTGGGAGGTTTTGGGGTTTTGGGATGACGTGGGGGGAGTTCAGCCATTTTTGGGACTGGGGAGATTTTAGGGGGTTTTTGGAGGGGTCCAGGAGGATTTTGGGGTCCCCAAATTTGGGGGTCTCACCTCTCAGCTCGAGGGGGCGTGGCCGGGAGCAGCCCCGCCCCCCCCGGGCCCTTCCAGGGGGGCGAACCCTGAAACTGCCCCGAAAATTGGGGGGGAGGGGGGGGGGGTCAGAGACCCCCAAAAACCTCCCCAAAATCCCCCCAAACCCCCCAAAAACCTCCCTGAGACCCCCCAAAATCCCCCCAAAACCCTTCGGGACCCCAAAACCTCCTCGAATCCTCCCAGGGACCCCAAAAACCTCCCCAAAAATCCCCCAAAACACCTCGGGACCCCCCCCCAAATTCCCCAAAACCCCCTTAGAACCCCCCAAAATCCCCCCCAAAACCCCAAAATCTCCTCGAGACCCCCAAAATCCCCCCTGGGAGCCCCCAAATCCCCCCAAAGCCCCCAAAATTCTCCCCGAAACCTCCCTGAGACCCCCAAAATGCCCCCTGGGAGCCCCCAACCCCCCCCAAACCTCCTTAAAATTGCCCCAAATCCCCCAAAATTTCTCCAAATCCCCCCCAGATCCCCCCCAAATCCCCCCCGGGACCCCTCAAATGCCCCCAAATCCCCCCCAGCCCCCCCCCGGCGCCCCCAGCCCCTCACCTGGCCGCGGGGGGGGCTCTGGGGGGGCCCCCCGGGGGTCCCGCGCTCCTTCTGGGTTTGGTGCCTCCGGACCCAGCCCCGGAGCTCGTCTGCCAGCCTGGGGGAGGGGGGACCCCAAAATCCCCCAAAATCCGCCCCAAAATCCCCCCAAAATCCGTCCAAAATCCACCCAAAATCCCCCCAAAAATTCATCCAAAAGAGCCCCAAAATCCACCCAAAACCGCCCCAAAAATCCGCCCCAAATTCCACCCAAAAATCCTCCAAAGAATTCATCCGAAATCCACCCAAAAATTCATCCAAAATCCCCCCAAAAATCCGCCCCAGAAATTCATCCAAAATCCCCCAAAAATCCGCCCCAAAAATTCATCCAAAACCGCCTCAAAATCCACCCAAAAATTCATCCAAAATCCCCCAAAAATCCGCCCCAGAAATTCATCCAAAACCGCCCCAAAATCCACCCAAAAAATTCATCCAAAATCCGCCCAAAATCACCCAAAAATCCGCCCCAAAAATTCATCCAAAATCCGCCCAAAATCACCCTAAAATCCACCCAAAACCGCCCCAAATCCCCCAAAAATCCTCCCAAAAATTCACCCAAAACTGCCCCAAAATCCACCCAAAATCCACCCAAAATCCTCCCAAAAATTCACCCAAAACCGCCCCAAAATCCACCCAAAAATCCTCCAAAAAAATCATCCAAAATCCCCCCAAAATCCTCCCAAAAATTCATCCAAAACCGCCCCAAAATCCTCCCAAAAAATCCGCCCCAAACTGTCCCCAAATCCACCCAAAAATTCATCCAAAATCCCCCCAAAATTCCCAAAATTTTCCCAAAACTTCCCCCAAATTCCCCAAAAATCCCCAAAATTCCCAAATTTCCCCCCAAATTTCCCCCAAATTCCCCAAAAATCCCTAAAAGTCCCAAATTTCCCCATAAATTCCCCCAAAATTCCCAAAATTTACCCAAAACTTCCCCCAAATTCCCCAGAAGTCCCCAAAATTCCCAAATTTTCCCCAAAATTCCCCAAAATTCCCAAAATTTCCCCCAAACTTCCCCCAAATTCCCCAAAAATCCCTAAAAGTCCCAAATTTCCCCATAAATTCCCCCAAAATTCCCAAAATTTACCCAAAACTTCCCCCAAATTCCCCAAAAGTCCCCAAAAGTCCCAAATTTTCCCCAAAATTCCCCAAAATTCCCAAAATTTACCCAAAACTTCCCCCAAATTCCCCCAAAATCCCCAAAATTCCCAATTTTCCCCCCAAATTTTCCCCAAATTC
The DNA here is from genome assembly GCF_015832195.1 of Motacilla alba alba. Taxonomy (NCBI): domain Eukaryota; kingdom Metazoa; phylum Chordata; class Aves; order Passeriformes; family Motacillidae; genus Motacilla; species Motacilla alba. Next base: position 897,820 of record NW_024037436.1, read on the forward strand.
CCCAAAAATCCCTAAAATTCCCAAATTTCCCCATAAATTCCCCCAAAATTCCCAAAATTTCCCCCAAACTTCCCCCAAATTCCCCAAAAGTCCCCAAAATTCCCAAATTTCCCCCAAATTTCCACAAAAATCCCCAAAAATCCCCAAAATTCCCAAATTTCCCCCAAATTTCCACAAAATTCCCAAAATTTTCCCAAAACTTCCCCCAAATTCCCCAAAAGTCCCCAAAATTCCCAAATTTCCCCCAAATTTCCACAAAATTCCCAAAAATCCCCAAAAATCCCCAAAATTCCCAAATTTCCCCCAAATTTTCCCCAAAATTCCCAAAATTTACCCAAAACTTCCCCCAAATTCCCCAAAAGTCCCCAAAATTCCCAAATTTTCCCCAAAATTCCCCAAAATTCCCAAAATTTACCCAAAACTTCCCCCAAATTCCCCCAAAATCCCCAAAATTCCCAATTTTCCCCCCCAAATTTTCCCCAAATTCCCCAAAAATCCCTAAAAGTCCCAAATTTCCCCATAAATTCCCCCAAAATTCCCAAAATTTCCCCCAAACTTCCCCCAAATTCCCCAAAAGTCCCCAAAATTCCCAAATTTTCCCCAAAGTCCCCAAAATTTACCCCAAACTTCCCCCAAATTCCCCAAAAATCCCCAAAATTCCCAAATTTTCCCCCAAATCTCCCAAAAAATTCCCAAAATTTACCCAAAACTTCCCCCAAATTCCCCCAAAATCCCCAAAATTCCCAATTTTCCCCCCAAATTTTCCCCAAATTCCCCAAAAATCCCTAAAAGTCCCAAATTTCCCCATAAATTCCCCCAAAATTCCCAAAATTTCCCCCAAACTTCCCCCAAATTCTCCAAAAGTCCCCAAAATTCCCAAATTTCCCCCAAATTTCCACAAAAATCCCCAAAAATCCCCAAAATTCCCAAATTTCCCCCAAATTTCCACAAAATTCCCAAAATTTTCCCAAAACTTCCCCCAAATTCCCCAAAAGTCCCCAAAATTCCCAAATTTTCCCCAAAATTCCCAAAATTTACCCAAAACTTCCCCCAAATTCCCCCAAAATCCCCAAAATTCCCAATTTTCCCCCCAAATTTTCCCCAAATTCCCCAAAAATCCCTAAAATTCCCAAATTTCCCCATAAATTCCCCCAAAATTCCCAAAATTTCCCCCAAACTTCCCCCAAATTCCCCAAAAGTCCCCAAAATTCCCAAATTTTCCCCAAAGTCCCCAAAATTTACCCCAAACTTCCCCCAAATTCCCCAAAAATCCCCAAAATTCCCAAATTTTCCCCAAATCTCCCAAAAAATTCCCAAAATTTACCCAAAACTTCCCCCAAATTCCCCAAAAATCCCCAAAAGTCCCAAATTTCCCCCAAATTTCCACAAAAATCCCCAAAAATCCCCAAAATTCCCAAATTTCCACAAAATTCCCGCAAAATTCCCAAATTTTCCCCAAAAATCCCCAAAATTCCCCAAAATTTACCCCAAACTTCCCCCAAATTCCCCAAAAATCCCCAAAAGTCCCAAATTTCCCCCAAAATTCCCCAAAAATCCCCAAAAATCCCCAAAATTCCCCAATTTCCCCCCCAAATTTCCCCAAAGTTCCCCAAATTTGCCCTGAAATCTCCCAAAAATTCCCGAAAATTCCCGAAAATCCCCGGAATTCCCGGAATTCCCGGAATTCCCGGCATTCCCTGGTCCCCACCTGAGGCTCTCGCTGCGGTTGAAGGCGCGGCACTCGGGGGGGGGGGAGGGGCCCCAGGACAGCGAGGAATTCCTGCGGGGGAGGGGAAGGGCGGGAATGCCGGAATTCCCGGAAAATTGGGAAATTCCCGGAAAAATTCAGGATTTTCCCAGAAAAATGTGGATTTTACATGAAAAATTTGGGATTTTCCATGAAAAATGTGGATTTTACATGAAAAATTTGGGATTTTCCATAAAAAAATTGGGAATTTCCATGAAAAGTTTGGGATTTTCCGTAAAAAAATTGGGAATTTCCAAGGAAAATTTGGGATTTTCCAAGAAAAATTTGGGAATTTCTGTGAAAAGTTTGGGATTTTCCAAAAAAATCTGGGAATTTCCAGGAAAAATTTGGGATTTTCCAAGAAAAGTTTGGGATTTCTGTGAAAAATTTGGGAATTTCCGGGAAAAATTTGGGAATTTCCAGAAAATTTTGGGATTTTCCATGAAAAGTTCGAGAATTCCCATGAAAAATTTGGGATTTTGACCAAGAATTTGGGATTTTCCAAAAAAATTTGGGATTTTCTAAAAAAATTGGGGATTTTCCGTAAAAAAATTGGGAATTTCCAAGGAAAATCTGGGATTTTCAATAAAAAATTTGGGAATTTCTGTGAAAAATTTGGGATTTTCCAAAAAACTCCGGGAATTTCCATGAAAAGTTCGGGAATTTCCAGGAAAAATTTGGGATTTTCATTTAAAAAATTCAGAATTCCCAGAAAATTTTGGGATTTTCCGTAAAAAATTTGGGATTTTCCATGAAAAGTTTGGGATTTTCCAAAAAAAATTTGGGATTTTCCATAAAAAATGTGGATTTTCCAGGAAAAATTTGGGATTTTCCGTAAAAGTTTGGGAATTTCCATAAAAATTTGGGAATTTCCATAAAAACTTGGGATTTTCCATGAAAAACGTGGGAATTTCCAAGAAAAGTTTGGGATTTTACATGAAAAGTTTGGTGGGAATTTTGGGGATTTTTTGGGGAATTTTGGGTAAATTTTGAGTAAAATTTGGGGATTTTGGGAATTTTGGGATAAATTTGGGGTAAATTTTGGGGAATTTGGGGTAAACTTTGGGATTTCTTGGGGGGATTTGGGTGGATTTTGGGTAAATTTTGGGTAAATTTTGGGTAAATTTTGGGGTAAATGTTGGGGTTTTGGGGATTTTTGGGAATTTGGGGTAAATTTTGGGAATTTGGGGTAAATTTTGGGAATTTTGGGGGTAAATTTTGGGAATTTTGGGAATTTCTGGGTAAATTTTGGGAATTTGGGGTAAATTTTGGGAATTTGGGGTAAATTTTGGGAATTTGGGGTAAATTTTGGGAATTTGGGGTAAATTTCAGGAATTTTGGGAATTTCTGGGTAAATTTTTGGGAATTTGGGGTAAATTTTGGGAATTTGGGGTAAATTTCAGGAATTTTGGGAATTTCTGGGTAAATTTTTGGGAATTTGGGGTAAATTTTGGGAATTTGGGGTAAATTTTGGGAATTTGGGGTAAATTTCGGGAATTTTGGGAATTTCTGGGTAAATTTTTGGGAATTTGGGGTAAATTTTGGGAATTTGGGGTAAATTTTGGGAATTTTGGGAATTTCTGGGTAAATTTTTGGGAATTTGGGGTAAATTTTGGGATTTCTTGGGGGGATTTGGGTGGATTTTGGGTAAATTTTGGGTAAATTTTGGGTAAATTTTGGGGAAAATGTTGGGGTTTTGGGGATTTTTGGGAATTTGGGGTAAATTTTGGGAATTTGGGGTAAATTTCGGGAATTTTGGGGTAAATTTTGGGAATTTTGGGAATTTCTGGGTAAATTTTTGGGAATTTGGGGTAAATTTTGGGAATTTGGGGTAAATTTTGGGAATTTGGGGTAAATTTCAGGAATTTTGGGAATTTCTGGGTAAATTTTTGGGAATTTGGGGTAAATTTTGGGAATTTGGGGTAAATTTCGGGAATTTTGGGAATTTCTGGGTAAACTTTTGGGAATTTGGGGTAAACTTTGGGATTTCTTGGGGGGATTTGGGTGGATTTTGGGTAAATTTCGGGTAAATGTTGGGGTAAATGTTGGGGTTTTGGGGATTTTTGGGAATTTGGGGTAAATTTGGGGAATTTTGGGGTAAATTTCGGGAATTTGGGGTAAATTTGGGGAATTTCGGGATTCCCCTCTTACCTGAAGGGCCCGCGGGGGCGGGGCCGCGGCTCCGGGGGGGGGTCCCCAAATCCCGGGGGGGTCCCCGAGCTGCGGGGGGAGGGGCTCCGGCTCCGGCCCCGCCCCCAGGAGGCGCCGCCCCCCGCGCGGGGGAGGGGCGGGGGGGAGGGGGAGGGGCGGCGCCCGGGGGGGGGCTGCAAAAAAAGGGAAATTTGGGGATTTTGGGGATTTTGGGGATTTTGGGGATTTTGGGGCGGTTTGGGGGCATTTTTTGGGGGGGGGGATTTTGGGGGTTTGGGGGGAGAAATTTTGGGGAATTTGGGGAATTTTTGGGGGGATTTTTAGGGAATTTTGGGGGATTTTTGGGGGAGAATTTTGGGGAATTTGGGGAATTTTTGGGGGGATTTTTAGGGAATTTTGGGGGATTTTTGGGGGGGAATTTGGGGATTTTTGAGGGGATTTTTAGGGAATTTTGGGGGAGTTTTTGGGGGGAAATTTTGGGGAATTTTGGGGGGGATTTTTAGGGAATTTTGGGGGAGATTTTGGGCAATTTGGGGGAGATTTTGGGGGGGATTTTTGGGGGGATTATTTGGGGATTTTTAGGGCATTTGGGGGGATTTTTGGGGGATTTTTTTGGAATTTTTAGGGAACTTTGGGGGATTTTGGGGGGGAATTTTGGGGAGATTTTTAGGGAATTTGGGGGGGATTTTTGAGGGGTTTTTTGGGGGGCATTTCGGGCATTTTTTGGATTTTGGGGGGGATTTTTTGGGATTTTTTGGGATTTTTTTTGGCTTTTTGTGGATTTTTTGTGGATTTTTGGGGGGATTTTTTGGGGGATTTTTTGGGTTTTTTTGGGATTTTTTTGGGTTTTTCCTCGTCCCCGCGTGACGCCGCCGTTGGGGGAGGGGCAGCCGGGCCCTCGCCCCCCCCGCCCCTCCCCCCGGGGGGCTCACCTGAGCGGCGCCAGGTACCAGGTGAGCAGCAGCAGCGCCCCCAGGCACGCCAGCCGCGCGGGGGGGAGGGGCGGCGGGCTCTGCGGGGACAAGGGGGGGCAGGGCTGGGGGGGCACCTCACCTGGCACAGGTGAGCCACGGGTGCCCAGGGGTGCCCAGGGGTGCCCAGGTACCCCCAGGTGTGCCCAGGTGCCCCCAGGTGTGTCACAGGTGAGCCCAGGTGTGCCCAGGGGTGCCCAGGTACCCCCGGGTGCCCCCAGGTGTGTCACAGGTGTGCCCAGCTGCGCCCAGGTGTGTCACAGGTGAGCCCAGGGGTGCCCCAGGTGACCCCAGGTGTGTCACATGTGTGCCCAGGTACCCCCAGGTGTGCCCAGGTGTGTCACAGGTGTCCCCAGGTGTCCCCAGGTACCCCCAGGTGTGCCCAGGTGTGCCCAGGTACCCCTGTGTGCCCAGGTGCCCCCACATGTGTCACAGGTGTGCCCAGGTGTGTCACAGGTGAGCCCAGGGGTGCCCAGGTGAGCCCAGGTGTCCCCAGGTGTCGCACCTGTGTGTCACCTGTCTCCCCTGTGTCACCTGTCTCACCTGTCCCCGGTGTCTCACCTGGGGCCGCAGCTCCTGCAGGCGCCTGCGGAGGGCGCCGTTGTCACCTGTGTCTCACCTGTGTCACCTGTGTCACCTGTGTCACCTGTCTCACCTGTCCCAGGTGTCCCCGGTGTCTCACCTGTGGCCGCAGCTCCTGCAGGCGCCTGCGGAGGGCGCCGTTGTCACCTGTGTCACCTGTGTCACCTGTGTCACCTGTCTCACCTGTGTCACCTGTCTCCCCTGTCTCACCTGTATCACCTGTGTCACCTGTCTCCCCTGTCTCACCTGTGTCACCTGTCTCCCCTGTCTCCCCTGTGTCACCTGTGTCACCTGTCTCCCCTGTCTCCCCTGTGTCACCTGTGTCACCTGTCTCACCTGTCCCAGGTGTCCCTGGTGTCTCACCTGTGGCCGCAGCTCCTGCAGCCGCCTGCGGAGGGCGCCGTTCTCCCCTGTGTCACCTGTGTCACCTGTGTCACCTGTCTCCCCTGTGTCACCTGTGTCACCTGTCCTGTGTCTCACCTGGGGCCGCAGCTCCTGCAGCCGCCGCCAGAGGGCGCCGTTGTCACCTGTGTCTCACCTATGTCACCTGTGTCACCTGTGTCTCACCTGTGTCACCTGTCTCACCTGTCCCAGGTGTCCCCGGTGTCTCACCTGGGGCCGCAGCTCCTGCAGGCGCCGCCGGAGGGCGCCGTTGTCGCGGCGCAGGCGCTCGTTGTCACCTGTGTCACCTGTGTCTCACCGGTGTCACCTGTCTCCCCTGTCTCACCTGTCCCAGGTGTCCCCGGTGTCTCACCTGTGGCCGCAGCTCCTGCAGCCGCCTGCGGAGGGCGCCGTTGTCACCTGTGTCACCTGTGTCACCTGTGTCACCTGTCTCACCTGTCCCGTGTCTCACCTGGGGCCGCAGCTCCTGCAGCCGCCTGCGGAGGGCGCCGTTGTCACCTGTCTCACCTGTCTCACCTGTGTCCCCGGTGTCTCACCTGTGGCCGCAGCTCCTGCAGGCGCCTGCGGAGGGCGCCGTTGTCGCGGCGCAGGCGCTCGTTGTCGGCCAGCGCCAGGTGCAGCCGCCGCTCCAGGTGCTGCAGGTATTCCTTGCGGCGCCGCCGCGACGCGCTCGCCGACTCGCGGTTCTTGATCATGCGCTGCTGCCGCCGCAGCGCCCGCACCTGCGCGGGGACCGGGGAGCCAGGGGGGTTTGGGGAGCCCCAGGTGGGTTTGGGGAGCCCCAGGTGAGCTCAGGTGAGCCCCAGGTGAGCCCAGGTGAGCTCAGGTGAGCCCAGGTGGGTTTGGGGAGCCCCAGGTGAGCCCAGGTGAGCCCCAGGTGGGTTTGGGGAGCCCCAGGTGAGCCCCAGGTGGGTTTGGGGAGCCCCAGGTGAGCCCCAGGTGGGTTTGGGGAGCCCCAGGTGAGCCCCAGGTGAGCCCCAGGTGGGTTTGGAGAGCCCCAGGTGAGCTCAGGTGAGCTCAGGGAACCCCAAAGTGGGGCCAGGTGAGCCCAGGTGAGATCAGGGGAGCCCCAGGTGAGCCCCAGGTGAGCCCCAGGTGAGCCCCAGGTGGGTTTGGGGAGCCCCAGGTGAGCTCAGGTGAGGCCCAGGTGGGTTTGGGGAGCCCCAGGTGAGCTCAGGTGAGCCCAGGTGAGCCCAGGTGGGGTCAGGGGTCACTCAGGGGTCACTCAGGGGTCACTCAGGGTCACTCAGGGGTCACAGGGGTCACTCAGGGTCACTCAGTGGGGTCAGGGGTCACTCACTGGTCACTCAGGGGTCACTCAGGGGTCACTCAGGGTCACTCAGGGGTCACAGGGGTCACTCAGGGTCACTCAGTGGGGTCAGGGGTCACTCAGGGGTCACTCAGGGGTCACAGGGGTCACTCAGGGTCACTCAGGTGTCACTCAGGGGTCAGGGGTCACTCAGGGTCACTCAAGGGGCACTCAGGGGTCACTCAGGGGTCACTCGGGGGTCACTCAGGGGTCACTCAGGGGTCAGGGGTCACTCAGGGGTACTCAAGGTCACTCAGGGGTCACTCAGGGGTCACTGGGGGGTCACTCAGGGTCACTCAGGTGTCACTCAGGTGTCACTCAGGGGTCACTCAGGGGTCACTCAGGGGTCAGGGGTCACTCAGGGGCCACTCAGGGGTCAGGGGTCACTCAGGGGTCACTCAGGTGTCACTCGGGGTCACTCAGGTGTCACTCAGGGGTCAGGGGTCACTCAGGTGTCACTCAGGGGTCAGGGGTCACTCAGGGGTCAGGGGTCACTCGGGTCACTCGGGGTCACTCACGTCCGGCTGCGCGGTGGGCGTGGCCGCGGGCGTGGCGGGGGGGCGGGGCCGGGCGCGATGGCCGCTCGGGGGCTCTCGGTTTTGGGGGGCGCCGGGGGGGGGCGGGGCAGGCACAGGAGCCCCCCCGGGAGGAGCAGCTCGGCCGGGGAGAGCAGCAGCGTGCAGGGCACTGGGGACGAGCCAAAACCGCCCGAATTTAACCCAAAACACACCCCAAACCTGCCCCAGAACACCCCAAAACCTGCCCCAAAATCAGCCCAAAAATATCCCAAAAAACCCCAAAATAATC
>NW_024037436.1:906788-941542 GCF_015832195.1 Motacilla alba alba
CGACTTTGGGGACACCCAAGAGGTGGCGCTGAGTGGGATGGGGAGGGGGGTGGGTGGCCATGATGATGTCATGATTGGGCGGCCGTGATGTCACGAGGCAATGGATGATGTCATCAATCAACTGTTGACTCCACGACCCAAACAATGAGCCCAAATCCCAACCGTTGACCCCAACACCCAACCGTTGACCCCAACACCCAACCATTGACCCCAACACCCAATGGATGACCCCAACACCCAACCGTTGACCCCAACACCCAGCCATTGACCCCAACACCCAACCGTTGACACCATGACCCAACCCTTGACCCCATGACCCAACCCTTGACCCCAACACCCAATGGATGATGCCGACACTCAACCGTTGACCCCAACACACAACCGTTGACCCCAACACCCAACCATTGACCCCAACACCCAACCATTGACTTCATGACCCAACCATTGTCCCCAACACCCAACCATTGTCCCCATGACCCAACCATTGACCCCAACACCCAACTGTTGTCCCCATGACCCAACCATTGTCCCCATGACCCAACCGTTGACCCCAACACCCAACCATTGACCCCATGACTCAACCATTGACCCCAACACCCAACCACGGACCCCACAATGACAAGCCCCCAACCTGGGTGCCCCAGGGCCACCACCAAGGGCTGTTGGGTGAAGGACACCACCACGGGCCACCACCAGCCCTTCAGGGCCACCAGTGGGGTGACTCAGGGGTGACAGGGAGGTGACACGGAGGTGGCACTCACCCTCCCAAGGACAGCCGTAGAGCTCGAGGCGCAGGCAGACGCTCATGGCGCGCGGCGCCCGCGGGTACACCCGGAGCGCCCGGGCCACCGGCGCCGGGGACAGGTCCTTCAGCACCACCCCCTCGGGGTCCTCGTTGCCACCGATCACCTGAGGTGACACCAACCGCGGCCGGTGGCACCCAAGGGTGGCGTCAGCCCAGGGGATCCCGAGGATTTCTCGGGATCTGTCACAGCCCGAAGTCCCCAGGGTGTCCCCGAGGTCCGTGATGGCCCTAGGTCCGCAATGTCCCCAAAGTGCCCAGGGTGTCCCCAAGGCTGCCGATGGTCTCGGCTCCACGTTGTCCCCAAGGCCCCTTTGATGTCCCCAAGGTCCCCTCGATGTCCCCAAATATCCCTCCAATGTTCTCAATGTCCCCAATATTCTCAGTGTCTCCAATGTCCCCAATGTCCCCAATGTCCCCAATCCCCCAATGTCCCCAATGTCCCCAATGTCCCCAAATCCCCCCAACGTCCCCAATGTCCCCTCAATGTCCCAATCTTCCCAACGCCCCCAAATCCCCTCAACGTCCCCAAATCCTCCTGACGTCCCCAATGTCCCCAACACCCCCAATGTCCCCAAATCAACACCCCCCCCAACATCTCCAATGTCCCCAACACCCCAATCTTCCCAACGTCCCCAAATCCCCCTGACGTCCCCAATGTCCCCAAATCCCCCAATTTCCCCAACATCCCCAAATCCCCCCAATCCCCCCAATGTCCCAAATGTCCCCAACACCCCCAATGTCCCCAAATCAACCCCCCCAACATCCCCAATGTCCCCAACACCCCAATCTTCCCAATGTCCCCAAATCCCCCCGACGTCCCCAATGTCCCCAACACCCCCAATGTCCTCAAATCAACACCCCCCAACGTCCCCAATGTCCCCAACACCCCAATCTTCCCAACGTCCCCAAATCCCCCTGACGTCCCCAATGTCCCCAACACTCCCAATGTCCCCAATCCCCCCGACGACCCCAACGTCCCCAAATCCCCCGACGTCCCCAATGTCCCCAACACCCCCAACGTCCCCAAATCACCCCCCCCCCCCGGATGTCCCCAAGCCCCGGCGACGTCCCCAAGGCCACCTCGGCTCCCCAGCGGTCCCTCCAGCGCAGCCAGCGGCGCCGGTCGCGGCTGTAGCGCAGCCGGTACTGCCGGGCGAACTCGCGGCCGTGTCCCCCCGCGTGGCGTCCCTGCGTCCCCACCAGCGTCACCAGGTGCAGCCGGCCCAGGTCCACCTCCAGGAACTCCTGCTCGGCCGGGAACACCGGCCCCGCCGGGCACCAGGCGCCGTCCCCGTCGCTGCGGCCCAGCCTGGGGACGCACGGGGACATCTGGGGACACTTGGGGACGTTTGGGGACATTTGGGAATTGGGGGGTACCCAGGGGATTTGGGGATTTTGGGGGTTTGGGGGACACCCAGGGGACATTTTTGGGGATGCTCAGGGGAATTGGGGGGCACCTAGGGGATTTGGGGACTTTGGGGGTTTGGGGACACCCAGGGGACATTTTTGGTGACGCTCAGGGGACCCATTGTACTTGTCCATGCTGGTTTATACTGGTTTATACTGGTTTATACCAGTCCATACTGGTCCATACTGGTTTATACCAGTCCATACTGGCCCGTACTGGTCCATACTGGTTTATACTGGTCCATACTGGTCCATACTGGTTTATACTGGCCCATACTGGTTTATACTGGTTTATACCAGTCCATACTGGCCCGTACTGGTCCATACTGGTTTAAACTGGTCCATACTGGTTTATACTGATCCACACTGGTTTATACCAGCCCATACTGGTTTATACTGGTTTATACTGGTCCCTACTGGTTTATACCAGTCCATACTGGCCCGTACTGGTCCATACTGGTCCATACTGGTCCATACTGGTTTATACCAGTCCATACTGGTCTGTACTGGTCCATACTGGTTTATACTGGTCCATACTGGTCCATACTGGCCCATACTGGTCCATACTGGTCCATACTGGTCCATACTGGTCCGTACTGGTCCATACTGGTTTATACTGGTCCGTACTGGTCCATACTGGTTTATACTGGCCCATACTGGTTTATACTGGTTTATACCAGTCCATACTGGTCCATACTGGTCCATACTGGTTTATACTGGCCCATACTGGTTTATACTGGTCTATACTGGTCTGTACTGGTCTGTACTGGTCCATACTGGTTTATACTGGCCCATACTGGTTTATACTGGTCTATACTGGTCTGTACTGGTGCGTACCGGCCGTGGCGGGCGGCGGTGGAGTCGGACCAGGCGCTGGAGGCCGAGAGGCGAAAGTCGGGGATGGTGCCGTCCTCCATGCCCAGAGCGAAGCGACAGCGGCCTGGGGACAGCCAGGGGACACTGGGGACACTGGGGGGACTGGGGACACTGGGGATGGCCAGGGGACACTGGGGACAGCCAGGGGACACTGGGGACAGCGGGGACACTGGGGACACTGGGGATGGCCAGGGGACACTGGGGACAGACAGGGGACACTGGGGACTCTGGGGACAGCCAGGGGACACTGGGGACACTGGGGACACTCAAGATGGTCAGGAGACATTGGGGACATTGGGGACAGCCAGGGGACATTGGGGACAGCGGGGACAGCCAGGGGACACTGGGGACACTCGGGATGGTCAGGAGACATTGGGGACACTGGGGACACTGGGGACAGCCAGGGGACATTGGGGACAGTGGGGACACTGGGGACACTGGGGACATTGGGGACACTGGGGATGGCCAGGGGACATTGGGGACATTGGGGACAGTGGGGACAGCGGGGACAGCGGGGACACTGGGGACATTGGGGACACTGGGGATGGCCAGGGGACATTGGGGACATTGGGGACAGTGGGGACAGCGGGGACAGCGGGGACACTGGGGACATTGGGGACACTGGGGATGGCCAGGGGACATTGGGGACATTGGGGACACTGGGGACACTGGGGACACTGGGGACAACTGGGGACACTGGGGACATTGGGGACAGCCAGGGGACATTGGGGGCAGCCAGGGGACATTGGGGGATTGGGGACATTTGGGGACGCTGGGGACACTCACCCAGGTCCAGCGCTGTCCCCTCGGTCCCCTCTGTCCCCCGCGGGGTCCCCTCGGCCACCCCGGCCAGCAGCAGGAGGGGGAGGGGCAGCGGCAGCGCCACCATGGCCCCGCCCCCAGCCCGGGGATACTGGGAGCACTGGGAGGGACTGGGGGAGACTGGGAATGGAGAGGGAATGAACTGGGATGGACTGGGAGGGACTGGGAGGGACTGGGATGGACTGGGAGGGACTGGGAGGGACTGGGATGGACTGGGAGGGAATGGGAGGGACTGGGAGAGACTGGGAGGGACTGGGATGGACTGGGATGGACTGGGAATGAACTGGGAATGAACTGGGATGAACTGGGATGGACTGGGAGGGACTGGGATGGACTGGGATGGACTGGGAATGAACTGGGAATGAACTGGGATGAACTGGGATGGACTGGGAGGGACTGGGACAGACTGGGAATGAACTGGGAGGGACTGGGAATGAACTGGGAATGAACTGGGATGAACTGGGAGGGAACTGGGATGGACTGGGAGGGACTGGGATGAACTGGGATTGGACTGGGATCAAACTGGGATGGACTGGGATGGACCAGGAGGGACTGGGATGAACTGGGATGGACTGGGATGGACTGGGATGGACCAGGAGGGACTGGGATGAACTGGGATGGACTGGGATCAAACTGGGATGGACTGGGATGGACTGGGATGGAACTGGGATGGACTGGGATGAACTGGGATGGACTGGGATGGACTGGGATGGACTGGGATGGACTGGGAGGGACTGGGAGCACTGGGAGCCCCCCCAGCAGCTGTTCCCAGAATCCTTTGCTGGAATTTCCCCCCCCTCCCCTCCTCCCACAACAGCTGCAGAGGGGGTGTGGCCTCACCCCGGTCCCGCCTCCTCATTTGCATAGAGATAAATATTCATTAACCTCCATTTAAAACCAGCCGGGGGGGGGGGGGGGGGGGACAAAATCGGCACCAAACGCCCCAAAATTCCCCCCAAAATTCCTAAAATTCCCCTCGGCCTCCCCCAGATTCCCGAAATCGCCCCAAATTCCCCCAAAATTTCACAAACTCCCGCAAACCCTCCCAAAATCCCCCCCAAACTCCCCAAAATTCCCCAAATCTCCCCACAATTACCCAATATCCCCCCAAATTCCCCCCGAAACTCCCCCAAATTCCCCCCAAATCCCAAATTCCCCCCCCAATTCCCTCCAACATTCCCAAATTTCCCCCAAATCCCCCCAAATCTCCCCAAATCCCCCCAAAATCCCCAAATTTACCCCCAACTTCCCCCAATTTCCCACAAAATCCCCCCAAAACTCCCAAAATTCCCAAATTTTGCCCCCAACCACCCCCCTAAAACTTCCAAATCCCACCAAACTCCCCCCAAAATCCCCAATTTCCCCCCAAATTTCCCCAAATCCCCAAATTTCCCCCCGATTCCCCCCAATTTCCCACAAAATCCCCCAAAATTCCCAAATTTTCCCCCAAATCGCCCCCAAACTCTCAAATTCCCCCAAAATCCCCCCAAAAATTCCCAATTTCCCCCCAAATCCCCCCAAAATTCCCAAATTTTTCCCCCAAACTCTCAAATTCCCCCCAAAATCCCCAAATTTCTCCCAAATTTCTCCCCAAACCCCCACAAAATCCCCCCAAATCCCCCAAAATCCCCAAATTTCTCCCAAATTTCTCCCCAAACCCCCCAAAATCCCCCCCCAAAACACCCCCCTAAAACTCCCAAATCCCCCCAAAATTCCCAATTTTCCCCCAAATTCCCAAATTTCCCCCCCTGCCCGGTTCCCACCGCTCTCCTCGGCTCCTCCCGGGCGCTCCCGAATCCCCCCCGGATCCTCCCAAAATCCCCAAATTCCCGGGACCTCCCCTCGGTGGGGGGGACTCCAGGGGGGCTCCCGGCCCCCGAATTCCCACGGGAAATTCCCAAAAAAATTCCCTAAAAATCAGCCCAAAAAGGGGGGAAAACCCCCCAAAATTCTGGGGGGCTTGAGGGGCGGAAAGCACAAAATTCTGATTTTTTTGGAGATTTTTTTTGCGCCAAATTCCCCCAAAATTCCGATTTTTTGGGAGCTTTTTCTTCCCAAAAACCCCAAAATCCCCATTTTTATCCCTAAATTCTCCCAAATTTCCAATTTCGGGACCGTTTTATCCCAAAATTTCCCGGTTTTTGGGACTTTTCATTCCCAAAATTCCCTTTTTTTTGGGGAATTTTATTCCAAAAACTCCCCAAAATCCCAGTTCTGGACTTTTTATTCCCAAAATTCCCATTTTTATTCCCAAATTCCCCCCAAAATTCCCATTTTTATTCCCAAATCCCCCAAAAATTCCCATTTTTGGACCCCTTTTATTCCAAAATTCCCTTTTTTGCCATTTTTTTATGCTCGAAATTCCCAGTTTTATTCCCAAATTTCCTCCAAAATTCCGATTTTAGGACCATTTTATTCCAAAAATTCCCATTTTTGGACCCTTTTTATTCCCAAAATTCCAGTTTTGGACTTTTTATTCCCAAAAATTCCCATTTTTTTCCCCTTTCCCCCCAAAAAATTCCCATTTTCGGACTTTTTATTCCCAAAATTCCCATTTTTTTCACCTTTCCCCCCAAAAAAATCCCATTTTTGGACTTTTTACTCCCCAAATTCCCATTTTTTTCCCCCCAAAATTCCCAAATTTCCCAATTTTTCCCCTTTCCCCCCAAAAAAATCCCATTTTCGGACTTTTTACTCCCAAAATTCCCATTTTTTTATCCCCAAAATTCCCCAAAATTCCCAATTTTTCCCCTCCCCCCCCTCTGGGGTTCCCTCCCCTCCCCCCAGATCCCAAATGGGGGGGGGGGGGGAGGGGGGCGGTCACGTGACCCCGCAGCTGCCGCCCCTCCCCCTCCCCCCGGCTGCTCCAGGAACAGCTGGAAAAGGGGGCGGGGGGGGGGGGAGATTTGCTAATTAATTCCTAATTAATCATCCAAACTCCTTATATATTCATCCTGATTAGCTCTCATTTCCTAATTATTTCCTAATTATTAGCCATTGTTTCCCATCATTAACGTAATTTCCGGCATTAATTATTTCCCCCCCCATATTTCCCAATTATTATTAATTATCTCTCATCATTAATTATTTTTCCCCCATCGTTAGTAAATATTCCCGATATTAATCATCACTTCCCAATTAATAATCATTATTTCTCAATACTTCCTCATTATTTCCCAATTATTATTCATTATTTCCCGATTAATAGTCATCATTTCCCAATTATCATCCATTATTTCTCATAATTAACCGTAATTTCCAATTCTTAATCACTATTTCCCCATGATTAGCCATTATGAGCCATTATCATCTCCATTAATTAGCAATTAATTGGCAATAATTACCCATTAATTAGCTATTATTACCTCATTATTAGCCACAATCGTATTATTATAGCAATATCATTAGCCACCATTAATATTACCCCACAATTACTCATTAATTAGCGCTAATTAGCCATTATCCCCCCCCCAAGGTCATTAATTATTAGCGGCTTCTCCCCCTTTCCCCACCAACAAACCACGCCCTCTCATTTGCAAAACCACGCCCCTAACCAGCACCCCACGTCAATCATCCGCCATAACCCCGCCTCCTTCCCGCCAAAACCCCTCCCTCTCCCCTTACGAATCAAACCCCGCCTTCCGCCCCTCTCAACCAATCAGCGTTGTCGCTACGGGAGAAGTAGCCAATCAGCGGTGTCGCTGCGCGAGGGGGGGCGTGGCTTCGCTGCCGTGAGGGGGAGGTGGCGGCCGCCATTTTAGAGGCGGCTGAGGGCGAGCGGGGAGGGGACGTATGGAGGCTATAGGGGCTCTATAGGGGCGGTTTGGGGTTTCCAATGGGGCTGGGGGCTTCTAAAAGGGATCCTGGGCGGGTTTTCAAGGGGTTTGAGGGGGGTAGGGAATGTGGGGGAGGCGGGGTGGGCGTGAGGGTGTGTGGGGCCTGTGTGGGATCTATAGGGGATCTATAGGGGATCTATGGGGGGGAATTTTTGGGGATATCCGGAGTGGTTTTTGGGGATATCCGGAACGTATGGATGGAGGTTGGGGGGAGGGGAAGGGAGGGGGGAGGGGGAAGTTGGTGGTACCTATGGAGGGTGGCGGGGGGTGGGATCTATAGGGGATCTGTAGGGGGAGGGAAGCTATAGGGGGGGATTTGGGGAATATCCGGAGTGGTTTCTGGGGATATCCGGAACCTATGGGAGCTATAGGGGACTTTGGCGGAGGGGGAATTGGGCCCTATATGGGACCTATGGGGCCTATAGGAGACTTGGGAGGCGGTTGGGACCTATAGGGGATTTTTTTGGGGGGGTGTGGACCCTATATGGGACCTATAGGGGGCTTTGGGGGGGGGATCTTGGGCCCTATATGGGACCTATGTGGGCTGTAGGGGACTTTGGGGGGGTTGGGGCCACTACAGGGGATCTATAGGGGGATTTAAGTAGGAGATTTTGGGTGGGGTTGGGCCCTATATGGGACCTATGGGGTCTATAAGGGACTTTGGGGGGGGGTTGGGCCCTATATGGGACCTATGGGGGCTATAGGGGACTCTGGGGGGGGGGTTGGGATGTATGGGAGGTTTTTTTTTTGGGGGGGGGTTGGGCCCTATATGGGACCTATGGGGGGATTTGAGGGT
This sequence comes from Motacilla alba alba, assembly GCF_015832195.1. Lineage (NCBI taxonomy): Eukaryota > Metazoa > Chordata > Aves > Passeriformes > Motacillidae > Motacilla > Motacilla alba. Next base: position 915,331 of record NW_024037436.1, read on the forward strand.
TCTATAGGGGACTTGGGGGGGGGTTTGGACCCTATATGGGACCTATAGGGGGATTGGAAGGGTCTATAGGGGATTGGGGGGGGGGCTTTGGGTTCTATAGGGGAGGTTTGGGTGGGTCTGGGGGACCCCATGGTGTCTATAGGGGGGATTGGGGGTCCGGTATGGGATCTATAGGGGACATTGGGGGGGTTGTGGGACCTATAGGGGACACTGGGGTTCTATGGGGGGGGGGTTAAAGGGATTTTGGGGGCATTGGGGGTCCTATATGGGACCTGTAGGGGGGGGTTATGTGATCTATAGGGGACATTGGGGAATTGGGGGTCCTATATGGGACCTATGGGGGGGTTGGGGGGTTTTAGGGGATCTATAGGGGACATTTGGGGTCTATAGGTGGTGGTTAAGGTGACTTTGGGGGGGTTTGGGGGTCCTATATGGGGCCTATAAGGGGGATTTAGGGGATCTATAGGGGACACTGGGGTTCTATAGGGGACGTGGGGGTTCTATAGGGGGGTTGGAGGTGGTTTAGGGTTCTTTTAGGGGGCGTTGGGGCTCTCTAGGGGGGTTTGGTGACATTTGGGGGGGATTTAGGGGATCTATAGGGGACACTGGGCGTCTATAGGGGAAATGGGGGCCCCATATGGGACATTAAGCTTCTATGGGGGACGTTGGGGGCCTATAGGGGCTCTATAGGTGCCGCCCAGCCCCTCCTGGGGCTCCTTTGGTGGGGGGGGATGATCCTATAGGGGATTCCATCGGGCATCCCATGGGTATCTATACGCTATCCATAGGGGATCTATAGGTGATCCCATAGGGCATTCCGGAGATGATTCCATAAGGGATCCATAGGTGATTCCATAGGGGACTCACAGGTGATCCATGGCGAATCCATAGGGGTCCCATAGAGGATCTATAGGGGATCCATGGGGAATCCATAGGGGTCCCATAGAGGATCTATAGGGGATCCATGGGTGGTCCATAAGGGATCTATAGGGGATCCATGGGGAATCCATAGGGGTCCCATAGAGGATCTATAGGGGATTCCATAGGCGATCCACAGGGCATCCCATCTATAGGGGATCTCCGGGAGATCCATAGATTATTCCATAGGGGATCCATAGGGCTCCCAAAGCTGATCCATAGGGGCTCTATAGGGGCTCCATAGGCCCTGTTCCCCAGCGGGGGGCGCTGTCCCGTGCGCTGCCCCCGGGGCCGAGGCCACAGCAAGGCCGGGGTCACCTACGGCCGGGGCCGTATGGATCCTATAGGGGACCCTGCCCTATAGGGGACCCTGCGGGGGATCCGCCGCGGCCCCGGCACACGCCGGCCCCTACACACCCTATAGAGCCTATAGGGGATCCTGTACATCCTGTAGGGGGTCATGTATGTTCTATAGGGGATCCGCCATGGCCCCAGCACATGCTATCCCCCCCAGATCCTATAGGGGATCCTATAGGGGGTCATATACATCCTATAGGCGATCCGCCGTGGCCCCGAGGAGACCGGCCCCTACACACCCTAAAAAATCCCAAACTTCCCTCTAGAAAATCTAAAATCCCCTATGGAAAACCCCAAATCCCCTATAGAATCCCCAAGTTTCCTATAGAAAGCCCCATATGGAAAACCCCAAATCCCTTATGGAAAACTCCAAATCCCCTATAGAAAATCCCAAATCCCCTATAGAAATTCATCTATGGAAAATCCCAAATCCCCTATGGAAAGCCCTAAATCCCCTATAGAAAATCCCAAAATCCCCTATAGAAATTCCCCTATGGAAAGCCCCCTATAGAAAACCCCAAGTCCCCTATAGAAAGCCCCCTGTAGGGGATCCCAAATCCCTTGTGGAAATTCCCTTAGGGAAAATCCTAAATCCCCTATGGAAAGCCCCCTATAGAAAACCCCAAATCCCCTATGGAAAATCCTAAAGCCCCTTTAGGGGATCCAAAATCCCCTATGGAAATTCCCCTATAGAAAGCCCCCTATAGAAAGCCCCAAATGCCTCCGGACGAAGCCCTGGATCCGAGCGCAGGTAAGGGGGAAAATCTGGGAATTTTGGGGGGAAAATCCGGGAATTTTGGGGGAAAATCCGGAAACTTTGGGGGAAAATCCGGGAATTTTTGAAAAAAGGTGGAATTTGGGTAAAAAGTCCTGGAAATTTTGGGGTAAATTCTGGGGTTTTAGGGAAAAATCCTGGAATTTTGGGGAGAAAATAATGGGATTTTGGGGGGAAATCTTGGAATTTTGGGGAGAAATGATGGAATTTTGGGGGAAAAACCTGGAATTTTGGGGGAAAACGCTGGAATTTTGGGGAAAGCCTGGAATTTTGGGGAAAAAACTGGAATTTTGGGGGAAAAACCTGGAATTTTGGGGGGGAAATGCTGGAATTTTTGGGGGAAAAACCTGGAATTTTGGGGAAAAACCTGGAATTTTGGGGAAAGCCTGGATTTTGGGAACAAAAATTGGAATTTTGGGGGAAAATGATGGAATCTTTGAACAAAAATTGGAATTTTGGGGATTTTTTGGGGGCATTTTGGGGATTTTTTTCGGAATTCTTTAGGGAATTTGGAGGAATTTTTAGGGAATATTTTCTTAAATTTTTTTGGTTTTTTCCTGATTTTTTTGGGAATTTTTAGGAGGAATTTTTGTGTAATCTTGGGGAATTTTGAGGGAATTCTTTGGGGAATTTTGGGAAATTTTTTTCTGATTTTTTTGGGAATTTTTGGGGGGATTTAAAAGAATTTTTTTGGGATTATTTTGGGAATTTCAGGACCCCTCCCCCAAAGGCGTGGGGGTCTCCCGTGGCCCCTCCACGTAAGAACCGGAGGCAGAAAATCGGGACAAAATTCCCAAATATTTGGGGGAATTCCCGGAATTGCCACGGGAACCCCTCTGGGAACGGAGCCCGACACAGAATTAGGGGAAAAAACGAGAATTTTAGGGAATGTTTGAGATTAAATCCGGAATTTTTGGGATGAAAAATTCCTTTTTCCCCCAAAAAAACGCATATTTTCCCTAAAAAAAAAATCACATTTTTTCCCAAAACCTCCCCCCCAAAAAATCCCTTTTTTCCCCTCCATAATTCCCATGTTTCCCCCTAAAAAATCCCCGGTTTTCCCCCCAAAATTCCCAATTTTCCCCCAAAAAACTCAATTTTCCCCCCAAAAAATCCCATTTTTTCCCCAAAAACTCCCAGTTTCCCCCACAAATTCCCTCTATTTCTCCCCAAAAAACCCCCTCTTTTTTCCCCCTCCATAATTCCCACGTTTCCCCCTAAAAATTCCCGCTTTTCCCCCCCAAAAATTCCCGGTTTTTCCCCGGAAATGACGCAAATTCCGTGACTCAAAATTCAGGAATTTCCCCGTCCCCTCGCCAAGTGGGCGTGGCCTCATCGCAAACCACACCCCCTCCTCTCTCCACCAATCAAATCGCGCCGTGGGCGTGGCTTCCACCCCCCTCCTGTTATAACCCCGAGGTCGCGGGTTCGAATCCCGGCATTTCCTTTTTCGCCATGTCGATGGTGGCGGCGGTCGCGGCCACCGCGAGGTGTCCTGGCCGGGTTTGGGGACATCTCGAAGGTGTCCCCAAAGGGGTGGCACCGTCCCCACCTCGTCACTTCACCTTCGAACCCCTCCCGCCGCCCCCCGGCCCTTCCAGGCCTCGGCGGCGCCATCGGCGCGTTCTTTATCCGCCCGCTGTGAGTATGGGATGATTTTTCGGGGGGGTTTTAATCTGAATTTAATCTGAATTTAATCTTTTTGGGGTGGTTGGGGTCATTCTATATCCTTTATGTCCCCTATAGATATCAGGAGTTGCCTATAGCCTCGCCTAAACCCCCCTGAACTTGCCTAAATTTGCCCAAAATTTGTAAAATTTGCCCAAAACTTCTTCCGAATTCGCCTCCAGCTTCTAAAATTTGCCCTGAAATTCCCAAACTTGCTCCAAACCCTCTCGAAATGGCCCTGAACCCCCTCAAACCTGCCCTGAACCTCCCTAAACTCCCCCAAACTTGTCCCAAATGCCCCCAAACTTGTCCCAAATGCCCCCAAACTCGTCCTAAATTTCCCCAAACTCGTCCTAAACTTCACCAAATTCGCTTTAAACCCCCCCAAACTTGTCCTGAATTTCCCCAAATCCCCCAAACTCCTCCTAAAGTTCCCCAAGTTTGCCTTAAACCCCTCCAAACTCCTTCTAAAATTCCTCAAATTCACCCTAACCCCCCCAAACTACTCCTAAAGTTCCCCAAATTCGCCTTAAACCTCCCCAAACTCCTCCCAAAATTCCTCAAACTCCCCCTCAATCCCCCTGAACTCCCCCAAACTCGTCCTAAAGTTCCCCAAATTCCCCCCAAATCCCCCAAACTCGTCCTAAACTTGCCCAAATTCCCCCAAACCCCCCCAAACTTGTCCAATACCCCTTAAATCCCCTATAGACGCCCCCCAAACCCTTTCCAAATCCCAAAATTCCTGGAATTCCCCGGCCGCAATCCGAAATTGGCCTCATTTCCCGGAGGGGTGGGGGGAGGTTGAGTCACTTCCACCCCCTCCGCTCTGACTCAGCCTTTCCTGGCGCTCTCGGGGGAGGATTTGGGCCCCTCCCCGCCCAGTTTTTTGCTCCAGGCTGGGATTTATTTGCCCAAAAAAAGGGAATTTTTATCCCTGAGTGGGAATTATTTACCCCAAAATTAAAATTATTTACCCCAAGGAGGGTTAATTATCTCAAACCCTTTGCGAAGCTAAGCAGGGTCCGCCCGGGTCACCCCTTGGATGGGTTCCCTAACCTGACTAGGGGAATATTTACCCCAAAAAGGGACTTTTTTCCCCAAAATGGATTTGATTGCTCCCAAAACATACGGAATTTTATCCAAAAATGGGAATTATTTGCCCCCAAATTGGAATTATTTACCCCAGGGTAGAATAATTCCCCCAATCCCTTTGTGAAGCTAAGCAGGGTCTGCCAGGGTCACCCCTTGGATGGGTTCCCTAACCTGACTAGGGGAATATTTACCCCAAAAAGAAACTTTTTTCCCCCAAAATGAATTTATTTACCCCAAACCAGAGGGAATTTTATCCAAAAATAGGAATTATTTGCCCCCAAATTGGAATTATTTACCCCAAGGAGGGTTAATTCCCCCAACCCCTTTGTGAAGCTAAGCAGGGTCCGCCAGGGTCACCCCTTGAATGGGTTCCCTAACCTGACTAGGGGAATATTTATCCCAAAAAGAAACTTTTTTCCCCCAAAATGAATTTATTTACCCCAAACCAGAGGGAATTTTATCCAAAAATAGGAATTATTTGCCCCAAAATTGGAATTATTTACCCCAGGGTAGAATGATTCCCCCAATGCCTTTGTGAAGCTAAGCAGGGTCCGCCCGGGTCACCCCTTGGATGGGTTCCCTACCCTTCTCTTCCCCCTCTCTAATCCCACCTCCCTCCCTTTTCCCACCTGGAATTTTCCCCAGAATTCCAGGAATTCCCCCAAAATTCCTGAAATTTCCCCCAATCCCGCTGACCCTCGACCTCAATTTCGGAATTCTTGTGTCCCCCCCTCCTTCCCAGGTGCGTCGCCCCCTGCCCTCGGAAGAACCCAGCGCCGCCAAGCGCCTCCTGCTGCTCCTCCTGGCCGTGGTGGGCACCCAAATCTACAACGCGCCCGGCGACGTGGCCGACGTCACCTCGGGGGGGACGAGGACACCCCTGGGGACGCCCCCGATCCCAGAGGGACCCCAAATTCCCAACGGGACGGCGCTGGTGGCACCCACGGGTGGCTCCTGCCCCTCGCTGTCGGTGTCGCCCCCTGGTGGCGCCAGGACGCGGTGAAGACCCCGCCCCCGAACCGCGCTGGGGGCGGCGCCCGGGACTGCCACGCCCTCCTGGATTAATTAATTAATTAACGAGGGCGTTAATTAAGGCGGAAGAGCTCCGGCGCCGGTGTTGGACGATCCCAGTTTGGAACTGGGAGGACTGGAAAGGGGCGGAGTCCTAGATGGAGGGGCGGGGCTTCACATTCCCTAATTAATTAGATGTGTAATTAAGCCCTAATTAACGACCGGCTCGTTGATTAGCTGCCAATTAAGGTGGGAACAAGCCCCACGTGTGAATTTTGAGGTTGGACCAATCCCAGTTTGGAACTGGGAGGACTGGGAAGGGGCGTGGCCAGGATGGCCTCGTTAACGAGGGTTTTAATTAACGAGGTCACCTCTACCTCAGCTTCAGCGCCTGTGGCTGCTGAACGGATTAATTAATTATTTTTAATTATTGTAACTATTTATTCACCAGTTATTTATTATTTATTGGTCATTATTTATTTATTTATTTGTCATTATTTATTAATTATTTATTAATTAATCGCCTCGGGATTATTTATTGTGATTTGATTGGGGGGTATTTAATGTTGTAATTAATTAAAATCATCTCTTGAATTAATTAACGGCGGTTCCGTCTTGATTGGAATTTTTGGTGATGGGAATTGAGGGGAAAACGATGGGAAAAAATCCCAATTTTTGGCCATTTTATCCTGAAATTTTGGGGCAAAACGATGGAAAACCCCAATTTTTGGCCATTTTATCCCTGAATTTTGGGGCAAAACGATGGAAAATCCCAATTTTTGGCCATTTTATCCCAAAATTTTGGGGCAAAATGATGGAAAATCCCAATTTTTGGCCATTTTATCCCATAATTTTAGGGCAAAACGATGGAAAATCCCAATTTTTGGCCATTTTATCCCGAATTTTTGGGGCAAAATGAAGGAAAATCCCAATTTTTTGCCATTTTATCCCAAAATTTGGGGGAAAACGATGGAAAATCCCAATTTTTGGCCATTTTATCGCGAAATTTTGGGGCAAAACGATGGAAAATCCCAATTTTTGGCCATTTTATCCCAAAATTTGGGGCAAAACGATGGAAAACCCCAATTTTTGGCCATTTTATCCCGAATTTTTGGGGCAAAACGATGGAAAATCCCAATTTTTGGCCATTTTATCCCTGAATTTTGGGGCAAAACGATGGAAAATCCCAATTTTTGGCCATTTTATCCCTGAATTTTGGGGCAAAATGATGGAAAACCCCAATTTTTGGCCATTTTATCCCAAAATTTTGGGGCAAAACGATGGAAAATCCCAATTTTTGGCCATTTTATCCCATAATTTTAGGGCAAAACGATGGAAAATCCCAATTTTTGGCCATTTTATCCCGAAATTTGGGGGAAACGATGGAAAATCCCAATTTTTGGCCATTTTATCCCAAAATTTTGAGGCAAAACGATGGAAAATCCCAATTTTTGGCCATTTTATCCCAAAATTTGGGGCAAAACGATGGAAAATCCCAATTTTTGGCCATTTTATCCCTGAATTTTGGGGCAAAACGATGGAAAACCCCAATTTTTGGCCATTTTATCCCAAAATTTGGGGGAAACGATGGAAAATCCCAATTTTTGGCCATTTTATCCCAAAATTTTGAGGCAAAACGATGGAAAATCCCAATTTTTGGCCATTTTATCCCAAAATTTGGGGGAAACGATGGAAAATCCCAATTTTTGGCCATTTTTATCCCAAAATTTTGGGGCTAAACGATGGAAAATCCCAATTTTTGGCCATTTTATCCCAAAATTTTGAGGCAAAACAATGGAAAATCCCAATTTTTGGCCATTTTATCCCAAATTTTTGGGGGCAAAACGATGGAAAATCCCAATTTTTGGCCATTTTATCCCTAAATTTTGAGGCAAAATGATGGAAAATCCCAATTTTTGGCCATTTTATCCCCAAATTTTTATGGTAAATAATGACAAAATCCCAATTTTTGGCCATTTCAGCCCAAGTCGGATTTTTATTGACCCGACACAAAATACAAAGTCACAAAAAGTAACAAAAAAACCCAAAAAAATTCAATTTTTCGTTAAAAAAAAGAAAAAAAGTTTAAAAAACCTCGAGTTCACTCCTGGTTTTTCGGGAAAAACCCAAAATATCCAAAAGAAAATCCAATTTTTCCTCCCAAATCCACATTGGGTGGAATTCATGACCCAAATTTGGGAATTTTTTTTCCCAAATTTCGATTTTTTTCCCATAAACTTCATCATTTTTTCCCAAATTTTTAAGGTTTTTCCTAATTTTTACGGGTTTTCCCCCCCAATTTTTGAGTTTCTTTCTTGGAATTTTGAGGCTTTTCCCAAATTTTGACACTTTCCCCAATTTTTTAATATTTTTTCCCAAATTTTTCCTATTTTTCCCCATTTTTTGGGTGATTTTCCCCAAATTTTTTGGGTTTTTTTCCCAAATTTTTGGTGATTTTTCCCAATTTTTGGGGTTTTTTCCCCAAATTCAAGAACCGGAAGTTGGGAAGATTCCCCAGTGTTGGCTCGGCCAACCCCATTTGGACACTGGGAATGATGGGAATTCCCCCATCCCGTCATTAATTAGCCAATTAATCACCCCCTAATTAATTAGAGATCGTTAATCGGCCATGAGAACTCAACGGGACCGAGCCAAGGTTGGGTGTTGGGTTGGCCAAGCCCGGTTGGGCGCCGGCGATGCCGGGAACCCCCCGGGAACCATGGAATGATGGGAACTCCTCATCTTCCCATTAATTAATGAATAAAATCACCCCCTAATTAATTAGAGATCGTTAATCGGCCGTGAGAACTCAACGGGACCGAGCCAAGGTTGGGTGTTGGGTTGGCCAAGCCCGGTTGGGCGCCGGCGATGCCGGGAACCCCCCGGAACCATGGAATGATGGGAACTCCTCATGTCCACCCTTAATTAGCCAATTAATCACCCCTAATTAATTAGAGATCGTTAATTTGGCACCAACTCTGAATGGGAACGAGTTGGGACCGACCCACGGTTGGGTGTTGGGTTGGCCAAGCCCAGTTGGGCGCCGGGAGCGCCGGGAACCCCCCGGCACCATGGAATGATGGGAACTCCTCATGTCCCCATTAATTAATGAATAAAATCACCCCTAATTAATTAGAGATCGTTAATTGGCCATGAGAACTCAACGGGACCGACCCAAGGTTGGGTGTTGGGTTGGCCAAGCCCGGTTGGGCGCCGGCGATGCCGGGAACCCCCCGGAACCATGGAATGATGGGAACTCCTCATGTCCACCCTTAATTAGCCAATTAATCACCCCCTAATTAATTAGAGATCGTTAATTGGGCACTGACTTTGAATGGGAACGAGTTGGGACCGAGCCAAGGTTGGGTGTTGGGTTGGCCAAGCCCAGTTGGGCGCCGGGAGCGCCGGGAACCCCCCAGGACCATGGAATGATGGGAACTCCTCATGTCCACCCTTAATTAGCCAATTAATCATTCCCTAATTAATTAGAGATCGTTAATCAGCCATGAGAACTCAACGGGACCGACCCAAGGTTGGGTGTTGGGTTGGCCAAGCCCAGTTGGGCGCCAGCGATGCCGGGAACCCCCGGGAACCATGGAATGACGGGAACTCCTCATGTGTGCACTTAATTAGCCAATTAATCACCCCTAATTAATTAGAGATCGTTAATCAGCCATGAGAACTCAATGGGGACCGAGCCAAGGTTGGGTGTTGGGTTGGCCAAGCCCAGTTGGGCGCCGGCGATGCCGGGAACCCCCGGGACCACGGAATGATGGGAACTCCTCATGTCCCCATTTAATTAGCCAATTAAATCACCCCTAATTAATTAGAGATCGTTAATTGGGCACCGACTTTGAATGGGAACTCAACGGGACCGAGCCAAGGTTGGGTGTTGGGTTGGCCAAGCCCAGTTGGACGCCGGGAGCGCTGGGAATGATGGGAATTCCCACATCCCATCATTAATTAGCCAATTAAATCACCCCTAATTAATTAGAGATCGTTAATCGGCCATGAGAACTCAACGGGACCGAGCCAAGGTTGGGTGTTGGGTTGGCCAAGCCCGGTTGGGCGCCGGCAATGCCGGGAACCCCCCGGCACCATGGAATGATGGGAACTCCTCATCTCCCCATTAATTAATGAATAAAATCACCCCTAATTAATTAGAGATCGTTAATTGGGCACCAACTTTGAATGGGAACTCAACGGGACCGAGCCAAGGTTGGGTGTTGGGTTGGCCAAGCCCAGTTGGGCGCCGGGAGCGCCGGGAACCCCCCGGAACCATGGAATGATGGGAACTCCTCATGTGTGCACTTAATTAGCCAATTAATCACCCCTAATTAATTAGAGATCGTTAATCAGCCATGAGAATGGACTGGGACCAAGCCAAGGTTGGGTGTTGGGTTGGCCAAGCCCAGTTGGGCGATGCCGGGAACCCCCCGGCGCCGCGGCCGCCCCCGCCTCCCCCCTCTCATTACCCGAGCGCCCCCCGGCCCTAATTAACCGCCTCCCTAATTACCCACCGGAAAGCCCGGGAACGCCCGGCCCGGCAGCGCCAACGCCCAGGGCAGCTCCAACGCCGCCGGCACGGCCGAGGAGCCCGGGAACGCCGGGAAGGCCAAACCCGCGGACGCCGCGGCCGAGGAGGAGGAGGAGGAGGAGAAAGAAGAGGAGGAGGAGGAAGAGGAGAAGGAGGAAGAGGAAGAGGAGGAGGCAGACACGGCGGCTTTGCCGTGGGTGCGCCGGTGCCGGTTGAGGTGCGAGCTGCGGCTGAAGCGCTTGCCGCACTCGCGGCACTCGTAGGGCTTCTCGCCGGTGTGGACGCGCCGGTGGATGGTGAGCTCGGAGCGCTGGATGAAGCTCTTGCCGCACTCGGCGCACTGGAAGGGTTTCTCGCCCAGGTGCGTCCTCTGGTGCGTCAGGAGGTTGGAGGAGACGCTGAAGCGCTTGCCGCACTCGCGGCACGCGTACGGCTTCTCGCCGGTGTGCATCCGCCGGTGGATGGTGAGGTCGGATTTCTGGATGAACCCCTTGGAGCACTCGGGGCACTTGTAGGGTTTCTCGCCGGTGTGGATGCGCCGGTGCTTCACCAACGCCGAGCGCTGCCCGAAGCTTTTCCCGCATTCCTGGCACTTGTACGGCTTCTCCGGCGCCGCCGCCGCCGCTTCCGGTTGCCGCCCGCAATCCTGGCACAACCCCCGGCTTTTCCCGCAATCCAGGCATTTCGGCGCCGCCGAGCCGCCACCCCGCCGGCGCCGCCGGCGTGAGAGCGTTGATGCTTCAACAACGCCGCGCCTTGACCGAAACACCGCCCGCACTGCCCGCACTGGAAGAGCCTGCCGTGCCGGTGAGCCGCCAAAAAGCCGGCCAGGTGCTCCGGGCACCGGTAGGAGGCGCGTTCGGCCGCGTGGATTTTCCGGTGCCGGTCCAGGTGGGAGCTGACGCTGAAGCTCTTGCCGCACTCGCCGCAGGAGTACGGCCGCTCGCCGGTGTGGACGCGCTGGTGCCGCTCAAGGTCGGAGCGCTGGATGAAGCCCTTGCCGCAGTCGCCGCAGGCGAAGGGCCGCTCGCCGGTGTGGATGCGCCGGTGCTGCGTCAGGTTGGAGCCGCGGCTGAAGCTCTTGCCGCAGTCGCCGCAGCGGTGCGGCCGCTCGCCCGTGTGCGTCTTGCGGTGCTTCGCCAGCGCCGAGCGCTGCCCGAAGCTCTTCCCGCAATCCGGGCAGCGGTGCGGCGCCGATTCCGCCGCCGACGCCGCCGTTTTGGTTTTGCCGCGGGGCTGCTCCGGCGGCCCCGGCCCGCCGGCGTGGGTGCGGCGGTGCCGGTCCAGGTGGGAGCTGACGCTGAAGCGTTTGCCGCAGTCGGCGCAGGCGTACGGCCGCTCGCCGGTGTGGACGCGCCGGTGCCGCTCGAGGTCGGAGCGCTGGATGAACCCCTTGCCGCAGTCGCCGCACCGGTGCGGCCTCTCCCCGGTGTGGATGCGCCGGTGCTGCGCCAGGTTGGAGCCGCGGCTGAAGCCTTTGCCGCAGTCGCCGCAGCGGTGTGGTTTCTCCACCGCCGCCGCCGCGGCGCGTTCCGGTTGGCGGCAGCGCCGGCAGCACTCGGAGCGGCGCCGGAGCTTGGCCGGGCTTTTGCCGCACTCCGAGCAGCTCCCGGCGGGTTTTCGGCCCTTCGGCGTCGCCGGGAGGTCGGCATCGGTCGACGGTTGAGGCGCGGGAGGGTCTTGGGCGGCCAAAGGGGTGGGGTCGTCTTCGGGGCCGCTCCCGGCGCCGGCGGCTGCACCGGGATGGGAAAACGTGAATTATACGGCGAACTCTTCCATGGATTCCATGGGTTGGGTTGACCTTGACCATTGACCTTGGCCAAGGACCGGTCAAACCCAAAATTCCCAAAAAATCCCAAATTTTCCCATGGAATTCCATGGATTGAGTTGAGTTGACCATTGACCTTGGCCATGGACCGGTCAACCCCAAAATTTCCCCAAAAATCCCAAATTTTTCCATGGAATTCCATGGATTGGGTTGACGTTGACCACTGACCTTGGCCATGGATCCATCAACCCCAAAATTCCCAAAAAACCCCAAATTTTCCCATGGAATTCCATGGATTGAGTTGAGTTGACCATTGACATTGACCAAGGACCGGTCAACCCCAAAATTCCCAAAAAATCCCGAATTTTTCCATGGAATTCCATGGATTGAGTTGAGTTGACCATTGACCTTGGCCAAGGACCGGTCAACCCCAAAATTCCCAAAAAATCCCGAATTTTTCCATGGAATTCCATGGATTGAGTTGAGTTGACCGTTGACCTTGGCCATGGATCCATCAACCCCAAAATTCCCAAAAAAATCCTGAATTTTTCCATGGAATTCCATGGATTGGCTTGACCTTGACCATTGATTATTGACCATTGATCGTTGACCTTGGCCATGGATCCATCAACCCCAAAATTCCCAAAAAATCCCGAATTTTTCCATGGAATTCCATGGATTGAGTTGAGTTGACCATTGATCATTGACCGTTGATCGTTGACCATGGCCATGGATCCATCAACCCCAAAATTCCCAAAAAAATCCCGAATTTTTCCATGGATTCCATGGATTGAGTTGAGTTGACCGTTGACCTTGGCCATGGATCCGTCAACCCCAAAATTCCCAAAAAATCCCTTTTATTTTGGAATTTTTTGGGAAAACCCCTTTTTATTGGGATTTTTTTTTTTGGAAAATCCCATTTTTTTGGGGGAAAAACACCCCAATTTCTTCGGGAATTCTTATATTTTTGGTAGAACCCTTTTCTTTTCCCCAAAAACCCCCATTTTTCCCGAATTTCTCCATCAAAACCCCAATTATTTTTTTTTTTTTGAGAAAACCCCATTTTTCTCCCGAATTTCTCCATCAAAACCCCATTTTTTCTGCAGAAAACCCCATTTTTTTCGGAATTTCTCCGTCAAAACCCCAATTTTTTTTGCATAAATCCCCATTTTTTGGGATTTTTTTTGGGGAAAAAAAAATCCCCGGTACCCACCGCCGTCCCGGGCCTCCCTCGGGCGCTTCCGGCGCTTCCCGGCCTGGCCCTGCTCCCGCACCAGCTCCCGCAGCATCTTCTCCACACGGCTCCTCCCGGCCGCCTGCAGGATCAGCCCCAGCTGCCGCCGCAGCTCCGGCCCCGCCCCTTCCGCCGAGCCACGCCCACCCGCCGGAAGGGGCGGGGCCGGAGGGGGGGAGGGGCGGGGCTGATCCGCCTCGGATTCCGCAGCTGGAGAAGGGGGGAAAATGGGAAAATTGGGGGGGATGTTGGGGTTTTGGGGGGGATTCCTGGAAATCCCGAAGGTTTTGGGCAAATTTTAAGGGGAATTCCCGAAAATCCCGAAGGTTTTGGGGGGAATTCCTGAAAATTCCAAAGATTTTGGGCAAATAAAAGGAAAATTCTGGAAAATTCTGGAAAATTCCGGAAAATTCCTGAAATTTCCTGAAAATTCTAAAGATTTTGGGGGGAATTCCTGAAATTTCCAAAGATTTTTGGGGGGAATTCCTGAAAATCCCAAAGATTTTGGGCGAATAAAAGGAAAATTCTGGAAAATTCTGGAAAATTCTGGAAAATTCCTGAAAATTCTAAATATTTTGGGGGGAATTCCTGAAATTTCCAAAGATTTTCGGCAAATAAAGGGGAAATTCTGGAAAATTCCGGAAAATTCCTGAAATTTCCTGAAAATTCTAAAGATTTTGGGGGGAATTCCTAAAATTTCCAAAGATTTTGGGCAAATTAAAGGAAAATTCCTGAAAATTCTGGAAAATTCCAAAGGTTTTGGGAGGAATTCCTAAAATTTCCGAGGATTTTTGGCAAATAAAAGGAAAATTCTGGAAAATTCCAAAGATTTTGGGCAAATGAAAGGAAAATTCTGGAAAATTCCAGAAAATTCCAAAGATTTTGGGGGGAATTCCTGAAAATTCCAAAGATTTTGGGCAAACAAAAGGAAAATTCTGGAAAATTCCAAAGATTTTTGGCAAATGAAAGGAAAATTCTGGAAAATTCCTGAAAATTCCAAAGATTTTGGGGGCGATTCCTGAAAATTTTGGGCAATAAAAGGAAAATTCCTGAAAATTCCGAAGGTTTTGGGGGGAATTCCTGAAATTTCCAAAGATTTTTGGGGAGAATTCCTGAAAATCCCAAAGATTTTGGGCAAATAAAAGGGAAATTCTGGAAAATTCTGGAAAATTCCGGAAAATTCCTGAAATTTCCTGAAAATTCTAAAGATTTTGGGGGGAATTCCTAAAATTTCCAAAGATTTTGGGCAAACGAAAGGAAAATTCCTGAAAATTCCTGAAAATTCCAAAGATTTTGGGGGGAATTCCCGAAAATCCCAAAGGTTTTGGGGGGAATTCCTAACATTTCTGACGATTTTGGGGGTGATTCCCGAAAATTTTGGGCAATAAAAGGAAAATTCCTGAAAATCCCGAAGGTTTTGGGGGGAATTCCTGAAAATCCCAAAGATTTTGGGCAAATAAAAGGAAAATTCTGAAAAAAATCTGGAAAATTCTGGAAAATTCCTGAAAATTCTAAATATTTGGGGGGGAATTCCTAAAATTTCCAAAGATTTTGGGCAAACGAAAGGAAAATTCCGGAAAATTCCTGAAAATTCCAAAGATTTTGGGGGGGATTCCTGAAAATTCCAAAGATTTTTGGCAAATGAAAGGAAAATTCCTGAAAATTCCTGAAAATTCCAAAGGTTTTGGGGGGAATTCCTAAAATTTCCGAGGATTTTTGGCAAATAAAAGGAAAATTCTGGACAATCCCAAAGATTTTGGGAAAATAAAAGGAAAATTCCTGAAAATTCCGGAAAATTCCAAAGATTTTGGGGGGAATTCCTGAAATTTCCAAAGATTTTCGGCAAATAAAGGGGAAATTCTGGAAAATTCCGGAAAAATTCCTAAAATTTCCTGAAAATTCTAAATATTTTGGGGGGAATTCCTGAAAATTCCGAAGTTTTTGAGGGGAATTCCAGAAAATTCCAAAAATCTTGGGGGGAATTCCTAAAATTTCCGAGGATTTTTGGCAAATAAAAGGAAAAATTCTGGAAAATTCTGGGAAATTCCTGAAAATTTCCGGAAAATTCCTGAAAATTCCAACCATTTTGGGGGGAATTCCTAAAAATTCCAAAGATTTTGGGGGAAATCCCTGAAAATTCCGAAGATTTTGGGGGGAATTCCTGAAAATTCCGAAGATTTTGGTTCATTTAAAATTCATCAAACCCTCTCTCGGTTGCGTTGGCCAACTGGAAGAGTCCAAACCCTCTCTCGGTTGGGTTGACCAACCGAGGTCTTGGTTGCGTTGGCCAACTGGAAGAGCCCAACCGTGCCCTAGGTTGGGTTGGCCAACTGGAAGAGCCCAACCACGCTCTCGATCGGGTTGGCCAACCAAGGTCTCGGTTGGGTTGGCCAACTGGAAGAGCCCAACCCATTCACGGTTGCGTTGGCCAACTGGAAGAGTCCAAACCCTCTCTGGGTTGCGTTGGCCAACTGGAAGAGTCCAACCCATTCACGGTTGCGTTGGCCAACTGGAAGAGTCCAAACCCATTCGAGCTTGGATCGACCAACCGCAACATCCAAACCCTCTCTCGGTTGCGTTGGCCAACTGGAAGAGCCCAACCGTGCCCTAGGTTGGGTTGACCAACTGGAAGAGCCCAACCACGCTCTCGATCGGGTTGGCCAACCGAGGTCTCGGTTGGGTTGGCCAACTGGAAGAGCCCAACCACGCTCTCGATCGGGTTGGCCAACCGAGGTCTCGGTTGCGTTGGCCAACTGGAAGAGTCCAACCCATTCACGGTTGCGTTGGCCAACTGGAAGAGTCCAAACCCACTTTGAGTTGCGTTGACCAACTGGAAGAGCCCAACCACGCTCTCGATCGGGTTGGCCAACCAGGGTCTCGGTTGGGTTGGCCAACTGGAAGAGCCCAACCCATTCACGGTTGCGTTGGCCAACTGGAAGCTTCCAAACCCTCTCTGGGTTGCGTTGGCCAACTGGAAGAGCCCAACCCCCCGTTGGCCAAGCCCCGTTGACTCACCGGCGCCCAGGCCGCGTCTCCGGTGCGATTCGGCGAAGGCGGTGATCCGCGGCCAACTGATGGCGATCTCCTCGGCTTTCGGGGGGGAAAAACGGGGAATTTTGGGGAATTTTGGCAATTTTGGGAATTTTCTGAGTTTATTTTCCCATCCCGGCGCCGTTTTGGGGTGAAATCCCCAAATTTCGGGCAAATTTTGCCGATTTTTTTAGGGGGAAAATCCCTGCGGGGAAACTGAGGCAGCCAAGTTCGTAAAATTTAATTTTTTTTTGATTTTGCCCCAAGAATTCCCCGAAAAAATCCCCAAATTTCCATCAAATTTGCGCCTCGGGGATTCCTTCCCGAAAAATTCCCGAAATTCCCCAAAAATTTTGCGTGAGGGGCTCCCAAAAATTCCCCAAAAATTCCCAAAAAATCCCCCAAAATTCAAAAAAATTCCCAAAAAAATTCCCAAAAATTCCCCAAAAATTCCCAAAAATTGCCAAAAATTCCCAAGAAATTCCCAAAAATTCCCCAAAATTCCCAAATTTTCGGGATCCTCTTACCCAAGGAAATGACGTTCTCGTAATTCTCCTGCATCTTCAGCCCCGAAATCCCAAATCCGAGCCTGGAAAACCCCAAAAAAATCCCAAAAAATTCCCAAAAAATCCAAAAAAATTCCAAGAAAATCCAAAAAATCCCAATAAATCCCAAAAAATCCCAAATTTTTTTTTTAAAAATCCAAAAAAAATCCCAAAAAATCCCCCAAAAATCTCCAAAAATTCCAGTTCTAATCCTGATCCCGTTCCCGTTCCCGCTCCGATCCTGCTCCGATCCCGCTCCCAGTCCTGGTCCCGATCCCGACCCCGTTCTAATCCCGATCCCAATCCGTTCTAATCCCGATCCCGACCCGTTCCCGCTCCCATCCCGATCCCAGTCCCGGTCGCGACCCGGTTCTAATCCCGATCCCGCTCCCAGTCCCGCTCCCGGTCCCAGTCCCAATCCCGACCCGGTCCCGATCCCGATCCCGACCCGGTCCTGATCCCGATCCCGACCCGTTCCCGCTCCGATCCCGATCCCGGTCCCGGTCCCGATCCCGACCCCGACCCGGTTCTAATCCCGATCCTGACCCGTTCCCGACCCGGTTCTAATCCCGATCCCGACCCGTTCCCGCTCCGATCCCGCTCCCGGTCCCGGTCCCGATCCCGACCCGATTCTAATCCCAATCCCGCTCCGATCCCGCTCCGATCCCGATCCCGACCCGTTCCGATCCCGCTCCCAGTCCCGGTCCCGATCCCGACCCGGTTCTAATCCCAATCCCGACCCGTTCCCGCTCCCATCCCGCTCCCAGTCCCGGTCCCGATCCCGATCCCAACCCGGTTCTAATCCCGATCCTGACCCGTTCCCGACCCGGTTCTAATCCCGATCCTGACCCGTTCCCGCTCCGATCCCGCTCCCAGTCCCGGTCCCGATCCCGATCCCGACCCGGTTCTAATCCCCATCCCGACCCGTTCCGATCCCGGTCCCGATCCCGACCCGGTTCTAATCCCGATCCCGCTCCCAGTCCCGGTCCCGTTCCCGACCCGGTTCTAATCCCGATCCTGACCCGTTCCCGTTCCGATCCCGGTCCCAGTCCCGGTCCCGATCCCGACCCGGTCCTGATCCCGATCCCGACCCGGTTCCAATCCCGGTCCCGACCCGTTCCCGCTCCGATCCCGGTCCCGGTCCCGATCCCGATCCCGCTGGAGGCGGCTCCCGGCGTGACCCGGATACAGAGGAGCCGCCGCCGCCTCCTCCCTCCCCCCTTCCCTCCGCCTCCTCCTCCCTCCCCCCTTCCCTCCTCCTCCTCCTCCTTCCTCCTCCCTCTCCCCCTCTTCCTCCTCCTCCTCCTCCCTCCCCTTTTCCCTCCTCCTCCTCCTCTTCCTCCCCCTCCTCTCCCCCTTTCCCTCCTCTCCCTCTTTTCCCTCCCTTATTTCCCCTCCTCTTCTTCCTCCTCCTCCTCCTCCTCCTCTCCCCTTTTCCCTTTCCCTCCTCCTCCCTCTCCCCCTCTCCCTCTTCTTCCTCCTTTATTTCCCCTCCTCTTCTTCTTCTTCTTCCTCCTCCTCTTCCTCCTCCTCCTTCCTCCCCCTTTCCCTTTCCCTCCTCATCCTCCTCCCTCTCCACCTCCTGCTCTTCTTCCTCCCTTATTTCCCCTCTTCTTCCTCCTCTTCTTCCTCCTCCTCCTCCTTCCTCCCTCTTTCCCTCCTCCTCCTCCTCTTCCTCCCTCTCCCCCTTTCCCTCCTCATCCTCCTCCCTCTCCCCCTCTCCCCCTTTCCCTCCTCCTCCTCCTCCCTCTCCTCCTCTCCCTCTTCTTCCTCCCTTATTTCCCCTCCTCTTCTTCTTCCTCCTCCTCCTCCTCCTCCTCCCTTTCCCTCCTCCTCCTCCTCTTCCTCCCTCTCCCCCTCCCGCTCTTCTTCCTCCCTTATTTCCCCTCCTCTTCTTCCTCCTCCTCCCTCTGCCTCCCACTTCTTCTTCTTCCTCCCCTCCTCCTCCTCCTCCTCTTCCTCCCCCTCCCCCTCCTCCAAAACCTTCCCAAGGAGTCGCCGGGAAACCCCCAAATTCCCGGAGAATTCCCAATGATTTGCCCCCCAAAAAATCCCAAAGAATTCCCAAAAAATGCCCTCAAAAAAATCCCGAATTACCCCAAAAATTCCCAAAGATTTGCCCCAAAAAATCCCAAAGAATTCCCAAAAAATGCCCCAAAAATCCCCAAAATTCCCCAAAAATTCCCAAATATTTGCCCCCAAAAAATCCCAAAGAATTCCCAAAAAATGCCCCAAAAATCCCCAAAATTCCCCCAAAAATTCCCAAAGAATTCCCCAAAAAATCCCAAATTACCCCCAAAATTCCCAAGGATTTGCCCCCAAAAAATCCCAAAGAATTCCCAAAAAAAGGCCAAAAAATCCCAAAGAATTCCCAAAAAATGCCCCAAAAATCCCAAATTCCCCCCAAAATTCCCAAATAATTCCCCCAAGAAATCCCCGAATTCCCAAAGAATTCCCAAAGATTCGCCCCCAAAAAATTCCCCCCAAAAAAACCCCAAAATTCCCAATTTTCCCCCGGATTTTTCCCGCTTTTCCCCCAATTCCCGCCCAAGGGAAAATTCCAGGAATTCCTCTCTAAATCTATTTTTTATTCGCGTTACAAACCAAGAAGAAAATTCCCAAAAAATCCCCAAAAAAAACCCGGAAAAAAACCCAAAACACCCGGAATTCCCGTTCGGCTCCCGCCCCCGATCCCGAAAAATTTTTTGGGATCAAACCTTTTCCATTTCGCCGCAATTTTTTGGGATTTCCTTCCCGATTTTCCGCCCGGAATAAATACAATAAATTACGGAACCGCCCGGAATTCCCGATTTTTCCCCATCCCAAAAAAAAAAATCCCAAAACCCCCCAGAATTCCCAGATTTCCTCCGTCTCCGCCCCGGGGATTTTTTATTCCGTCGGAAAAACTCCCGGAAAAATCGGAAAATTCCGATTTTTTTTCCCCCCTTTTTTTCCTACTCTACTTCTACTCTACCCGAAACGCCGTCGGAAAAAATTCCCGATTTTTTTCCCCCCCTCTCTTCACCCTTCCGGCATTTCCTCCCCTCCGGAATTCCGGAGGCGCCTCCGCGCTTGGCATCCCGGCCCGGAATTCCGGCCGGAATCGTGGAGCCGTCGGTGCTTGGCCAACGATGAAGGGTCGCCAAAGGTTTCGCCGCATTCCGGGCAGGATTTTTGGGATTCATCCAAAGATTTCCCGATTTTTTGGGATTCATCCAAAGATTTCCCAATTTTTTGGGGTTCATCCAAGGATTTCCCGATTTTTTGGGGTTCCACCAAAGATTTCCCAATTTTTTGGGATTCCTCATGGATCCGTCGATGTTTGGCCAACGCCGACGGATCCGAGAAGGATTTCCCGCATTCCGAGCAGGATTTTTGGGATTCATCCAAAGATCTCCCAACTTTTTGGGATTCATCCAAAGATTCCCCAATTTTTTGCGACTCTTCGTGAACCCGTTGATGTTTGGCCAACGCCAACAGATTTCCAAAGGTTTTTCCGCATTCCGAGCAGGATTTTTGGGATTCCTCATGGATCCGTCGATGTTTGGCCAACGCCGACGGATTTCCAAAGGTTTTGCCGCATTCGGGGCAGATTTTTTGGGATTCATCCAAAGATTTCCCAATTTTTTGGGATTCATCATGGATCCGTCGATGTTTGGCCAACGCCGACGGATCCGAGAAGGATTTCCCGCATTCCGAGCAGGATTTTTGGGATTCATCCAAAGATCTCCCAACTTTTTGGGATTCCACCAAAGATCTCCCGATTTTTTGGGATTCATCCAAAGATTCCCCAATTTTTTGCGACTCTTCGTGAACCCGTTGATGTTTGGCCAACGCCGACGGATTTCCAAAGGTTTTTCCGCATTCCGAGCAGGATTTTTGGGATTCCTCATGGATCCGTCGATGCTTGGCCAACGCCGACGGATCCGAGAAGGATTTCCCGCATTCCGAGCAGGATTTTTGGGATTCCACCAAAGATTTCCCAATTTTTTGCGACTCTTCGTGAACCCGTTGATGTTTGGCCAACGCCGACGGATTTCCAAAGGTTTTTCCACACTCTGAGCAGGATTTTTGGGATTCCACCAAAGATCTCCCAATTTTTTGGGGTTCCACCAAAGATTCCCCAATTTTTTGGGATTCCTCATGGATCCGTCGATGTTTGGCCAACGCCAACGGATCCGAGAAGGATTTCCCGCATTCCGAGCAGGATTTTTGGGATTCATCCAAGGATTCCCCAATTTTTTGGGATTCCTCATGGATCCGTCGATGTTTGGCCAACGCCGACGGATTTCCAAAGGTTTTTCCGCATTCGGGGCAGATTTTTTGGGATTCATCCAAGGATTTCCCAATTTTTTGGGATTCCTCATGGATCCGTCGATGTTTGGCCAACGCCGACGGATCCGAGAAGGATTTCCCGCATTCCGAGCAGGATTTTTGGGATTCATCCAAAGATCTCCCAACTTTTTGGGATTCATCCAAAGATTCCCCAATTTTTTGCGACTCTTCGTGAACCCGTTGATGTTTGGCCAACGCCAACAGATTTCCAAAGGTTTTTCCGCATTCCGAGCAGGATTTTTGGGATTCCTCATGGATCCGTCGATGTTTGGCCAACGCCGACGGATTTCCAAAGGTTTTTCCGCATTCAGGGCAGATTTTTTGGGATTCATCCAAGGATTTCCCAATTTTTTGGGACTCCTCATGGATCCGTCGATGTTTGGCCAACGCCGACGCATCCGAGAAGGATTTCCCGCATTCCGAGCAGGATTTTTGGGATTCATCCAAAGATTCCCCAATTTTTTGGGATTCCTCATGGATCCGTCGATGTTTGGCCAACGATGAAGGATTCCCAAAGGTTTTTCCGCATTCGGGGCAGATTTTTTGGGATTCATCCAAGGATCTCCCAATTTTTTGGGATTCCTCATGGATCCGTCGATGCTTGGCCAACGATGAAGGATTCCCAAAGGTTTTGCCACATTCCGAGCAGGATTTTTGGGATTCATCCAAAGATTCCCCAATTTTTTGGGATTCCTCATGGACCCGTCGATGTTTGGCCAACGCCGACGGATTCCCAAAGGTTTTTCCGCATTCCGAGCAGGATTTTTGGGATTCCGCCAAAGATCTCCCAACTTTTTGGCATTCATCCAAGGATCTCCCGATTTTTTGGGATTCATCCAAGGATCTCCCGGTTTTTTGGGATTCATCCAAAGATCTCCCAATTTTTTGGGATTCCTCATGAACCCGTCGATGTTTGGCCAACGCCGACGGATTCCCAAAGGTTTTTCCGCATTCGGGGCAGATTTTTTGGGATTCATCCAAGGATTTCCCGATTTTTTGGGATTCATCCAAAGATTCCCCAATTTTTTGCGACTCTTCGTGAACCCGTTGATGTTTGGCCAACGCCGACGGATTTCCAAAGGTTTTTCCACACTCTGAGCAGGATTTTTGGGATTCCACCAAAGATTTCCCAATTTTTTGGGGTTCCACCAAGGATTCCCCAATTTTTTGGGATTCCTCATGGATCCGTCGGTGCTTGGCCAACGATGAAGGATTCCCAAAGGTTTTGCCGCACTCCGAGCAGGATTTTTGGGATTCATCCAAAGATCTCCCAACTTTTTGGGATTCCACCAAAGATCTCCCAGTTCTTTGGGATTCCACCAAGGATCCCCCAACTTTTTGCGACTCCTCGTGGACCCGCTGGTGCTTGGCCAGCGCCGACGGATCCGAGAAGGATCTCCCGCACTCGCCGCAGCTCTTCCGGGCGCCGGCTCTGTGCGCCCGCTGGTGCTTCTGGAAGTGGAGCGTGGAGTTGAAACTCTTGCCGCACTCGCCGCAGACGTGCGGCCGGCCGCCGGCGTGCGTCCGCTGGTGCCGGTAGAGGTGCGACGTCCTCCCGAAGCTCTTGCCGCACTCGGGGCACTCGTAGGGTTTCTCGCCGGTGTGAATCCGTTGGTGCCTCTCCCAGTGGGAAACCCACGAGAAGCTCTTGCCGCAATCCCCGCACCGGTACGGCTTCTCGCCGCCGCCGCCGCCGTGGAAGCTGCGCCGGTGCCGCGCGTACAGCGCCGGCGCGCCGAATCCCTCGCCGCACTCCTCGCAGCGGAAGGGGCCCTCGCCGAGGTGAAGCCACTGGTGCCTCACCAGCGCCGGCGCGTCGCCGAAGCTCTTGCGGCACAGCGAGCACTTGTAGGGCCTGACGCCGGTGTGCGTGCGCTGGTGCCGCTCGAAGTGGAGGATGCTGCCGAAACTGCGGCCGCAGTAGGTGCAGATGTACGAGCGGCCCTCGGCGTGGCCGCGCTGGTGCCGGTAAAGGTGGGAGCTCCTGGAGAAGCTCTTGCCGCACTCGGCGCACTCGTAGGGTTTCTCGCCGGTGTGGATGCGCCGGTGCCGGAGCCAGTGGGAGCTCCAGGAGAAACTCTTGCCGCAGTCGCCACAGCGGAAGGGCAAATCGCCGGTGTGGAGGCGCCGGTGAGCGGCCAACTCTTTGTTGCGCCGGAAACTCTTGCCGCACTCCTCGCACCCGTAGGGGAGCCCGCGGGGCTTCGCCGCCGCCGGCGCCGCCGCCGCCGTTTCGGCGTGGCCGCGCTGGTGCCGGTAGAGGTTGGAGGAGACGTTGAAGCTCTTGCCGCAGCGGGAGCAGCGGAAGGGCTTCTCGCCGGTGTGCGTGCGCCGGTGCTTGGAGAAGTGCGAGCTGCAGCCGAAGCTCTTGCCGCACTCGGCGCACTCGAAGCCCTTCTGGAGGACGCCGCCGCCGAAGTCGGAGAAACTCCGGGTTTTGGCGGCACGCCGGCTCCTCGACGACGTGCCGGGCTCGGCCCAACGGAAAGACTCCGGGAGCTCGGCGCCGGGATCGGGCGCCGCGATCGCCGGAGCGTCCGACGAGGGCGGCCTCGAGGCGGGCGTTCCTGGGGGGCGGGAAATCGGGAATTCTGGCGGGGTTTTCCGGCTTTTTTCCGGAATTTTCCCCATTTTTTGTGGATTTTCTCCCATTTTTTGCGGAATTTTTTCCATTTTTTGCGGAATTTTCCCCATTTTTTGTGGATTTTCTCCCATTTTTTGTGGAATTTTTTCCATTTTTTGCGGAATTTTCCCCATTTTTTGCAGAATTTTTCCCATTTTTTGTGGAATTCTCCCCATTTTTTGGGGGGTTTTCCCCCTTTTTTAATGGGATTTTCCCCATTTTTTGTGGAATTTCCCCCATTTTTAATGGGATTTTTGGGATTTTTTAATGGGATTTTGGGTTTTTTTTGATGGGATTTTTGGGGATTTTTAATGGAATTTTTAATGGGATTTTTGGGATTTTTAAATGGGATTTGGGGGGTTTTTTAATGGGATTTTTAATGGGATTTTTAAATGGGATTTTTGGAATTTTTAATGGGATTTATGGGATTTATTTTACAGGATTTGGGGATTTTTAATGGGATTTTTAGGATTTTTAAATGGGATTTTTATTGGGATTTATGGGATTCTTAATCGGGATTTTGGGGATTTATTTTACGAGATTTTTGGGATTTTTTATTGGGATTTTTTTTGATTTTTTATTGGGATTTTAATGGGATTTTAAAATGGGATTTTGGGGATTTATTTTATGGGATTTTTGGGATTTTTTAAATGGGATTTTTGGGATTTTTAAATGGGATTTTTGGGATTTTTTAAATGGGATTTTTGGGATTTTTTAAATGGGATTTTGGGGATTTATTTTATGGGATTTTTGGGATTTTTTAAATGGGATTTTTGGGATTTATTTTATGGGATTTTTGGGATTTATTTTTCGGATTTTTGGGATTTTTTGATGGAATTTTTTATGGGATTTTTGGGGTTTTTAATGGAATTTTTGGGATTAATTTTATGGGATTTTTGGGATTTATTTTTGGGATTTTATTGGGATTTGGGGATTTTTTGATGGGATTTTCCCCCTTCCCAAACTTACCCTGGATCCCGCCGGGATTGAAGGGATCTTCCTCCCCCTCATCCCCAAAAATCACCTCCGGCTCTTCCTCCTCCTTCTCCTCCTCCTCCTCTTCCTCCCCCCAGGGATCCATCGCCGGCTCCGAAATCCTGGAAAATCCCCCCAAAAAAAAAGAAAAATAAATAAATTCAGTCCCCCAAAAATTCCTAAAAAATTCCAGGAATTAAAGACCCCAAAATCCCAATTTTTCCATGAATTAAACGCCCAAAAATCTCCATTTTTCCACAAATTAAAGACCCCAAAATCCCATTTTTTCCACGAATTAAACACCCAAAAATCCCCAATTTTCCCACAAATTAAACCCCCCAAAATCTCGATTTTCCCACAAATTAAACCCCCCAAAATCCCCAATTTTCCCACGAATTAAACACCCAAAAATCTCCATTTTCCCACGAATTAAAGACCCCAAAATCCTCATTTTTTCCATAAATTAAACCCCCCAAAATCTCGATTTTCCCACAAATTAAAGACCCCAAAATCCCCATTTTCCCACGAATTAAACCCCCCAAAACCCCAATTTTTACATGAATTAAAGACCCCAAAATCCCCAATTTTTCCATGAATTAAACCCCCCAAAATCTCGATTTTCCCACAAATTACACCCCCAAAAATCCCCATTTTTCCCACAAATTAAACCCCCCAAAATCCCCATTTTTCCCACAAATTAAACCCCCCAAAATCCCCAATTTTTACATGAATTAAAGACCCCAAAATCCCCATTTTCCCACAAATTAAACCCCCCAAAATCCCCATTTTTCCACAAATTAAACACCCCAAAATCCCCAATTTTTCCACGAATTAAAGACCCCAAAACCCCCATTTTTTCCATTCATTAACGACACAAAACCCCCGATTTTTCATTAATTAAACCCCCCAAAATCCCCATTTTTTCCACAAATTAAACACCCAAAAATCCCCATTTTTCTATGAATTAAACCCCCAAAAATCCCCAATTTCCCCACAAATCCACGACCCCAAAACCCCCAATTTTCCCATTCATTAACGACACAAAACCCCCAATTTTTCATTAATTAAAGACCCCAAAATCCCCATTTTTTCCACAAATTAAACACCCCAAAATCCCCAATTTTTCCATGAATTAAAGACCCCAAAATCCCCATTTTTCCCATTCATTAACGACACAAAACCCCCAATTTTTCATTAATTAAACCCCCCAAAACCCCCAATTTTTCCACAAATTAAACCCCCCAAAAATCTCCATTTTCCCACGAATTAAACACCCCAAAATCCTCAATTTTTACATGAATTAAGGACCCCAAAACCCCCATTTTTCCACGAATTAAGGACCCC
>NW_024037436.1:942542-975467 GCF_015832195.1 Motacilla alba alba
AGTTCCGGCCCGGTTCCGACCCAAAAACCCCAAAAATGGCCCAAAAAAATGCCCCAAAATGGCCCCAAAAACCCCAAAATTCGTGGTTGGACCTCAAAATCCAAGATGGCGCCAGGTGGGACCATGAGAGCTTGGTGGCCTGGCCGGGGTCACACTGAGGGGACAATCGGGGACGATCCCGGTTCAACCAGTTCCGGCCCAAAAATCCAAAAAATTGCCCCAAAAAATGCCCCAAAAAAGCCCCAAAAATGGCTCCAAAAATGGCTCCAAAATGACCCAAAAATGACCTAAAAATGACCCCAAAAATCCCCAAAAATGACCCTAAAAATGACCCCCAAAAACCCCATTTACAATCCCAAAAAAATCCCACTTTCAATCCCCCAAAAAATTCAATTTTTTAACCCAAAAAATCCCATTTTTAACCCCATTTTCAACCCCAAAAAATCCCATTTTTAACCCCATTTTCAACCCTAAAAACTCCCATTTTTCACCCCAAAATATCCCCAAAAAATCCCATTTTTCAACCCATTTCACCCCAAAAAAACCCCATTTTTCACCCCCAAAAAACCCCATTTTTCACCCCCCGAAAAATCCCATTTTTAACCCCAAAATATCCCAAAAAAATCCCATTTTTAACCTCAAAAAATTCCAAAAAACCCCCAAAAAACCCCATTTTTCGCCCCAAAGAATCCCATTTTCACCCCCAAAAAAACCCCATTTTTCAACCCCATTTTCACCCCAAAAAATCCCATTTTTCACCCCAAAAATTCCCATTTTCCCCCCCCCGTTCCGAAGGAAAAATCCCATCAAGAATTCGGGGCACGGAAAGGAGCCCCCCCCCCCCAACCCCCCCGTCGCCATGGCAACGCGCGGTGGCGTCCCCCCGTCGCCATGGCAACGCTCGGCAGCATTGCCCCGTCGCCATGGCAACGCTCA
This sequence comes from Motacilla alba alba, assembly GCF_015832195.1. Classification (NCBI taxonomy): domain Eukaryota; kingdom Metazoa; phylum Chordata; class Aves; order Passeriformes; family Motacillidae; genus Motacilla; species Motacilla alba. The sequence continues at coordinate 943,479 of NW_024037436.1, forward strand.
GCAGCACGCCCCCCCGTCGCCATGGCAACGCTCAGCGGCATTCCCCCCTCCCCTCTCCCCGTTGCCATGGCAACGCTCAGCGGCATTCCCCCCTCCCCTCTCCCCGTTGCCATGGTGACCGGTGGGGGGGGGGGGGAAGGGGGATTTTAGGGGGGTTTGGGACGGCCAAAAATTCAGGGAAAATTGGGGTTTTTTGGGGAAAATTTTGGGGTTTTTGGGGCGAAACTTGCGGGGAATTTTGGGGGGGGAATTTGGGGTTTTTTGGGGAGAAATTTGGGGGTTGTCGGGGGGGAAATTTTGGGGGTTTTTGGGGGTAAATTGGGATTTTTTAAGGAGAAAATTGAGATTTTTTGGGGGGGAATTGGGATTTTTAGAGGAAAATTCGGGGTTTTGGGGGGAAAAAATGGGGATTTTTGGGGGGAAAATGTGGATTTTTTGGGCTGGAAATTTGGGGGTTTTAGGCGGGAAGATATTGGGGTTTTGAGGGGAAAAATGGGGATTTTTTTGGGGAAATTTTGGGGAATTTTGGGGGAAAGTTGGGACTTTTGGGGAGAAAATTTTGGGGGTTTTGGGGGGAAAAATGGGGATTTTTTTGGGGGAAAATGTGGGGTTTTGGGGGGAAAATGGGGATTTGGGGGGGGAATTTTGGGGGAAAATTTTGGGGTTTTAGGGCAAAAATTGGGATTTTTTTGGGAAAAAAATTGGGGTTTTGGGGGAACATTTTGAGGTTTTTGGGGGAACATTTTGGGGTTTTTTGGGGGAAAATTTTGGGGTTTTTTGGGGGGGAAAATGGGGATTTTGGGGCCCCATATCCCGGCCCCAATCCCAAATTCCTGCCCTAAATCCCGACCCCATTACTGAGCTCGTGCCCTAAATCCCATCCCCGTCACCCCAAAACTGATCCCAAAGTCACCCCAAACCTGACCCCAAACTCACCCCAATCCCAAACCTGACCCCAATCCCATCCCAGTGACCCCAAAACCGACCCCAAAACTCACCCCAGTGACCCCAAACTGACCCCAATCCCAAACCTGACCCCAAATTCACCCCAATGACCCCAAACTCACCCCAACCCCAAACCTGACCCCAATTCCATCCTGGTGACCCCAAACCTGACCCCAAACTGACCCAAATGACCCCAAACTCACCCCAAACTCACCCCAAATTCACCCCAAACCTGACCCCAAACTCACCCCAAACCCAAAACTGATCCCAAACTCACCCCAAACCTGACCCCAATCCCAAACCTGACCCCAGACTGACCCCAATGACCCCAAACTGACCCCAATCCCAAAACTGACCCCAAATCCATCCCAGTGACCCCAAAACTGACCCCAAACTGACCCCAATGCCAAACCTGACCCCAAACCTGACCCCAATCCCATCCCAGTGACCCCAAACTGACCCCAAACCTGACCCCAAACTCACCCCAAACCCAAACCCAAACCTGACCCCAAACTGACCCCAAAGACCCCAAACTGACCCCAAAACTGATCCCAAACTCACCCCAACCCCAACCCCAAACCTGACCCCAAACTGACCCCAAACGCAAACCTGACCCCAAACTGACCCCAATCCGAAACCTGACCCCAAACTGACCCTGAACCCAAACCTGACCCCAAAACTGACCCCAAACTCACCCCAAACCCCAAACTGACCCCAAAACTGATCCCAAACTCACCCCAAACCTGACCCCAACCCCAAACCTGACCCCAAACTGACCCCAGTGACCCCAAACTGACCCCAATCCCATCCCAGTGACCCCAAACTCACCCCAAACTCACCCCAATCCCAAACCTGACCACAAACCTGACCCCAAACTCACCCCAAAATAACCCAAATCCCAAACCTGACCGCAAACTCACCCCAATCCCAAACGTGACCCCAAACTGACCCTGAACCCAAACCTGACCCCAAAACTGACCCCAAACTCACCCCAAACCCCAAACTGACCCCAAAACTGATCCCAAACTCACCCCAAACCTGACCCCAATCCCAAACCTGACCCCAAACTGACCCCAAAATCACCCCAAACCTGACCCAAATGACCCCAAACTCACCCCAAACCCCAAACTGACCCCAAAACTGATCCCAAACTCACCCCAAACTGACCCCAACCCCAAAACTGACCCCAAACGTGACCCCAAAATCACCCCAAAATCACCCCAAACCTGACCCCAATTCCATCCCAGTGACCCCAAAACTGACCCCAAACCTGACCCCAAACACAAACCTGACCCCAAACTGACCCCAGTGACCCCAAACTGACCCCAACCCCAAACCTGACCCCAAATCCCAAATCCTGACCCCAAATCCGGGTCCAATCCCAAACCTTGACCCCAAAACCCCAAAATCCCACATTCTGGCCCCAAAACCCCCTCACCTCGCAGTCACAGCAGACGAGTCTCAGCTCACAGCCGGGCAGGACGTCCCGGCACGCGTTGATGTTCTCCAGAACCATCCCAACCCCAGTTCCTGACCCCAAATCCCCCATTTTTCACCCCAAAACTCCAAATTTTGCCCCAAAAACCCCAAATTTTGACCCAAAATCCCCCGATTTTGCCCCAAAACCCCTCACCTTGCTGTCGTAGTGGATGAGCTTGAGCTCGTAGTCGGGCAGGATGTCCCGTCTCTCGTTGACGTCCTCCAACCCCAAGTTTTGACCTCAAACCCCCAAATTTTGTCCCCGAAACTCCAAATTTCGACGCAAAAATACCCAAATTTTGCCCCAAAATCCCCAAGTTTTGCCCCAAAAGGCCTGACCTTGCTGTCGTAGTGGATGAGCTTGAGCTCGTAGTCGGGCAGGATGTCCCGTCTCTCGTTGACGTCCTCCAAACCCAAACTTCTGACCCCAAACTCCCAAATTTCATCACCAAATCTCCAAATTTCAACGCAAAAATCCCAAATTTTGACCTAAAATCCCCACATTTTGACCCAAAATCCCCAAGTTTTGCCCCAAAACCCCTCACCTTGCTGTCGTAGTGGATGAGCTTGAGCTCGTAGTCGGGCAGGATGTCGCGGCGCTCGTTGACGTCCTCCAACCCAAACTTCTGACCCCAAATCCTCCAATTTTTGACCCCAAATCCCCCGTTTTTCACCCCAAATCCCCAAATTTTGACCTAAAATCCCCACATTTTGACCCAAAATCCCCAAGTTTTGCCCCAAAACCCCTCACCTTGCTGTCGTAGTGGATGAGCTTGAGCTCGTAGTCGGGCAGGATGTCCCGGCGCTCGTTGACGTCCTCCAAACCCAAACTTCTGACCCCAAACCCTCCAAATCTCGACCTCAAACTCCCAAATTTCGACGCAAAAATCCCCAAATTTTGACCCAAAATCCCCAAATTTTGCCCCAAAATCCCCCAAGTTTTGCCCCAAAAGCCCTCACCTTGCTGTCGTAGTGGATGAGCTTGAGCTCGTAGTCGGGCAGGATGTCCCGGCACTCGTTGACGTCCTCCAACCCAAACTTCTGACCCCAAACTCCCAAATTTCATCACCAAATCTCCAAATTTCAACGCAAAAATCCCAAATTTTGCCCCAAAATCCCCAAGTTTTGCCCCAAAACCCCTCACCTTGCTGTCGTAGCGGATGAGCTTGAGCTCGTAGTCGGGCAGGATGTTGCGTCTCTCGTTGATGTCCTCCAACCCCAAGTTTTGACCTCAAACTCGCAAATTTTGTCCCCGAAACTCCAAATTTTGACCCAAAATCCCCAAATTTTGCCCCAAAATCCCCAAGTTTTGCCCCAAAATCCCTCACCTTGCTGTCGTAGTGGATGAGCTTGAGCTCGTAGTCGGGCAGGATGTCGCGGCGCTCGTTGATGTCCTCCAGGGCCATCCTGACGGCCGGCAGGCACGCCTGTCCCCCCGGCCAGCCGCCGGACATGGGGAAGAGCGCCCCCACGTGGACGGCCTTCTTGCCTAGAGCGGACACCGGCGTGCGCCCCAAAAGCGACCCCAAAAGCGACCCCAAAAGGGCGGCCAGGAGCCGCGGGGCGGCCGCCGCCCTCGGGGCAGCCATGGTTTATTCCAGGAGGGGCATGGTTGATTTATTTTGGGGTTTTTTTGGGGGGTTTTTGGGGGTTTTTTGGGGTTTTTTTGGGGTTTTTTTTTGGTGGGGTTTTGGAAGGGGTGGGGGAGGGGAGGCGGTGACGTCAGGAGGGGGAGGGGAGAGGGGGAGGGGGGGTTTGAGGGGGGTTTGGGATTTGGGGGATTTGGGGGAATTTGGGGGGAAAAAGGGGGGAAAAAGGGGGAAAAAGAGGGGGAAGAAAGGGGGGAAAATGGGGGGAAAATGGGAAAAAATGGGGGAAAATATGAGGGGAAAATGGGGAAAAATGAGGAATAAAATGGGGGGAAATAGGAGGAAAAAATGAGGAAAAAATGGGAAAAATGAGGAATAAAAAGGGGGAAAATGAGGAGTAAAAGGGGGGAAAATATGAGGAAAAATCAGGGAAAAATTGGGGGAAATGAGAGGGAAAAATGGGGAAAAATGGGGGAAAATGAGGGGAAAATGAGAGGGAAAAAAGGAGGAAAAATGGGGAAAAATTAGGAATAAAAGGGGAAAAATGAGGAATAAAAGGGGGGAAAATATGAGGGAAAATGGGGGAAAATGAGGGGAAAATGAGAGGGAAAAATGGGGGAAAATGAGGAATAAAATGGGGAAAAATATGAGGAAAAATCAGGAAAAATGGGGGAAAATGAGAGGGAAAAAATGGGGAAAAATCAGGAATAAAATGGGGGAAATTGAGGAATAAAAGGGGGGAAAATGAGGAATAAAAGGGGGGAAAAATAAGGATAAAATGGGGGGAAACGGGAAATTATTGGGATGGGGAAAGGGAATTATTGGGGGGAATTAAGGGAGAAAGAGGGGGAAATTTTGGGAGGAAGAGGGAAAAAATTAGGGGGAAATGGGGAAAAATCGGGATAAAATGGGAAAAATCGGGATAAAATGGGAAAAAATGGGGATAAAATGGGAAAAATCGGGATGAAGAGGGGAAAAGTGGGGGAAATCGGGGGAAAATGGGGGTGAGGAGGGGAAAAATGGGGAAAAATGGGGATAAAATGGGAAAAATTGGGATGAGGAGGGGAAAAATGGGGGGAAATCGGGATAAAATCGGGATAAAATGGGAAAAAATCGGGATAAGATGGGAAAAATCGGGATGAGGAGGGGAAAAGTGGGGGGAAATCGGGATAAAATCGGGATAAAATGGGAAAAATCGGGGAAAAAATCGGGATGAGGAGGGGAAAAAATGGGGGGAAATCGGGAAAAAATCGGGATGAGGAGGGGAAAAAATGGGAAAAAATCGGGGGAAAATGGGAAAAATCGGGAAAAAATCGGGATGAGGAGGGGGAAAATCGGGAAAAGGGGTGGAAAAATCGGGAAAAAAGGGGGAAAAAATCGGGGAAAATGGAGAAATGGGGGAAAAAAAGCGGGATCGGAAAAGGAGGGGAGGGAGGGGAGGGGAGAGGGTCGGGGGGAGGGGAGGGAGAGGGACGGAAAATCCCAAAAAAATGGGAAAAAAAATGGAGAAAAGGGCGGAGGGGGGGGGAGGGGAGGGGGAAATTCGGGAATTCGGGGCGGAGAATCCGGCGGGGAAGGAGCCGGGGATGAGGAGGAGGAGGAGGAGGAGGAGGAGGAAGGCTGGGAAATGGAGGAAGGCTGGGAGGAGGAGGAGGAGGATGGAGAGAGGGAGGGGGAGGAGGAAGAGGAGGAGAAGGAGGAGGGAGAGAGGGAGGGGGAGGGGGAGGAGGAAGAGGAGGAGCGAGGAAGGCTGGGAGGAGGAGGAGGAGGAAGGCTGGGAAATGGAGGAAGGCTGGGAGGAGGAGGAGGAGGAGGGAGATGGGGGAGGAGGAGGAGGGAGGGAGGAAGGCTTGGGAGGAGGAGGGGGGAGGAAGGCTGGGAAATGGAGGAGGAAGAGGAGGAAGGCTGGGAGGAGGAAGAGGAGGGGGGAGGAAGGCTGGGAAATGGAGGAGGAGGAGGAGGAGGAGGAGGAGGAGGAGGAGGAGGAGGAGGAGGAGGAGGAGGAAGGCTGGGAGGAGGATGAGGAGGAGGGAGATGGGGGGAGGAGGAGGAGCGAGGAAGGCTTGGGAGGAGGAGGGGGGAGGAAGGCTGGGAAATGGAGGAGGAAGAGGAAGATGAAGGCTGGGAGGAGGAGGAGGAGGAGGAAGGCTGGGAAATGGAGGAGGAGGAGGAGGAAGGCTGGGAGGAGGAGGAGGAGGAGGAAGGCTGGGAAATGGAGGAGGGGGAGGAGGAAGATGAAGGCTGGGAGGAGGAGGAGGGAGATGGGGGGAGGAGGAAGAGGAGGAGCGAGGAAGGCTGGGAGGAGGAGGAGGAGGAGGAGGGGGGAGGAAGGCTGGGAGGGAGGAGGAGGAGGAGGAGGAGGGAGAAGGGGAGGAAGAGGAGGGGGAGGGGCCCTGGGGCGGTTTTGGGGTCCCCACCCCCCCCCCATAAGGGAAGGGAAATTGGGGGAGGGGCGAGACTCACCTGAGAGGGGGCGATGAGCTGTGGGGGGGAGGGGAAACTGAGTCACGCAGAGAGACCCCGAAAACCCAGAAATTCCCCCCCCAAAAAAATCCCAGAATTTTCCCCCAAAAATTCCCAGAAATTCCCCCCAAAATTCCCAGAAATTCCCAAAAAATCCCCCCAAAAATATCCCAGAAATAACCCCCAAAAAATCCCAGAAATCCCCCCAAAAATCCCCCCAAAATCCCAGAAACCCCAAAAAAAACCAAATCCCAGAAATCCCCCAAAAATCCCAGAAATCCCCCAAAAACCCCAGAAATTCCCCCCAAAATAATTCCAGAAATTCCCCCCAAAAAATATCCCAGAAATTTCCCCCCAAAAATCCCAGAAATCCTCCCCAAAAAATCCCAGAATTTTCCCCCCAAAAAAATTCCCAGAAATTCCCCCCAAAAAACCCCAGAAATTCCCCCCAAAATAATTCCAGAAATTCCCCCCAAAAAATATCCCAGAAATTCCCCCCAAAATAATTCCAGAAATTCCCCCAAAAAATATCCCAGAAATTTCCCCCCAAAAATCCCAGAAATCCCCCCCAAAAAATCCCAGAATTTTCCCCCCAAAAAAATTCCCAGAAATTCCCCCCAAAAAACCCCAGAAATTCCCCCCAAAATAATTCCAGAAATTCCCCCCAAAAAATATCCCAGAAATTCCCCAAAAAAAATCCCAGAAATCCCCAACAAATATCCCAGAAATCCCAAAAATCCCCGCCAAAAAATCCCCAAAATCCCCAAAAAAATCCGAAAAATCTCCCCCCAAAAATCCCAGGGAATTCCTCCCAAAGGGAAACTAAGTCACGCAGAGAGACCCCAAAAATCCCCCCCAAAAAATCCCAGAAATTTCCCCCAAAATATCCCAGAAATTCCCCCAAAAATCCCCCCAAAAAATATCCCAGAAATCCCCAAAAAATATCCCAGAAATCCCCAAAATCCCCCCCAAAAAATCCCAAAAATCCCCCCCAAAAAATCCCAGGGAATTCCTCCCAAAGGGAAACTGAGTCACGCAGAGAGACCCCAAAAATCCCCCCCAAAAAATCCCTGAGGGGAAACTGAGTCACACGGAGACCCCGCCCCAAAAAACCCCAAGAACCTTCGCGGAAACCCCAAACCCCACAAACACCCCAAAACCTCAAACCCCAAAACCCCAAAACCCCAAAACCCCAAAAACCTCAAAACCTCAAACCCCAAAACCCCAAAACCAACCCCAAAAACCTCAAAACCTCAAACCCCAAAACCCCAAACCCCCAAAACCCCAAAACCAACCCCAAAAACCTCAAAACCTCAAACCCCAAAACCAACCCCAAAAACCCCAAAACCAACCCCAAAAAAACCCAAACCCCAAAAACCCCAAAACCAACCCCAAAAACCTCAAAACCTCAAACCCCAAAACCCCAAAACCAACCCCAAAAACCTCAAAACCTCAAACCCCAAAACCCCAAAACCAACCCCAAAAACCTCAAAACCTCAAACCCCAAAACCTCAAACCCCACAAACACCCCAAAACCTCAAACTCCAAAACCCCAAAACCAACCCCAAAAACCTCAAAATCAACCCTAAAAAACCCCAAACCCCAAAAACCCCAAAACCAACCCCAAAAACCCCAAAACCTCAAACCCCAAAACCCCAAAACCAACCCCAAAAACCCCAAAACCAACCCCAAAAAACCCCAAACCCCAAAAACCCCAAAACCAACCCCAAAAACCCCAAAACCTCAAACCCCAAAACCCCAAAACCAACCCTAAAAAACCCCAAACCCCAAAAACCCCAAAACCAACCCCAAAAACCTCAAAACCTCAAACCCCAAAACCTCAAACCCCAAAAACCACAAAATCAACCCCAAAAAACCCCAAACCCCAAAAACCCCAAAACCAACCCCAAAAACCTCAAAACCTCAAACCCCAAAACCTCAAACCCCAAAAACCCCAAAACCAACCCCAAAACCTCAAACCCCAAAACCCCAAACCCCAAAACCCCAAAACCAACCCCAAAAACCTCAAAACCTCAAACCCCAAAACCTCAAACCCCAAAACCCCAAAACCAACCCCAAAAAACCCCCCCAAACCCCAAAAACCCCAAAACCAACCCCAAAAAACCCCAAACCCCAAAAACCCCAAAACCAACCCCAAAAACCTCAAACCCCAAAACCCCAAACCCCAAAACCCCAAAACCAACCCCAAAAACCTCAAAACCTCAAACCCCAAAACCTCAAACCCCAAAACCCCAAAACCAACCCCAAAAACCTCAAAACCTCAAACCCCAAAACCCCAAACCCCAAAAACCCCAAAACCAACCCCAAAAACCTCAAAACCTCAAACCCCAAAACCAACCCCAAAAACCCCAAAACCAACCCCAAAAAAACCCAAACCCCAAAAACCCCAAAACCAACCCCAAAAACCTCAAAACCTCAAACCCCAAAACCCCAAAACCAACCCCAAAAACCCCAAAACCAACCCCAAAAAACCCCAAACCCCAAAAACCCCAAAACCAACCCCAAAAACCCCAAAACCTCAAACCCCAAAACCCCAAAACCAACCCTAAAAAACCCCAAACCCCAAAAACCCCAAAACCAACCCCAAAAACCTCAAAACCTCAAACCCCAAAACCTCAAACCCCAAAAACCACAAAATCAACCCCAAAAAACCCCAAACCCCAAAAACCCCAAAACCAACCCCAAAAACCTCAAAACCTCAAACCCCAAAACCTCAAACCCCAAAAACCCCAAAACCAACCCCAAAACCTCAAACCCCAAAACCCCAAACCCCAAAACCCCAAAACCAACCCCAAAAACCTCAAAACCTCAAACCCCAAAACCTCAAACCCCAAAACCCCAAAACCAACCCCAAAAAACCCCAAACCCCAAAAACCCCAAAACCAACCCCAAAAAACCCCAAACCCCAAAAACCCCAAAACCAACCCCAAAAACCTCAAACCCCAAAACCCCAAACCCCAAAACCCCAAAACCAACCCCAAAAACCTCAAAACCTCAAACCCCAAAACCTCAAACCCCAAAACCCCAAAACCAACCCCAAAAACCTCAAAACCTCAAACCCCAAAACCTCAAACCCCAAAAACCCCAAAACCTCAAACCCCAAAAACCCCAAAACCAACCCCAAAACCTCAAAACCTCAAACCCCAAAACCAACCCCAGAAACCTCAAACCACAAACCGCAAAACCCCAAAACCAACCCCAAAAAACCCCAAACCCCAAAAACCCCAAAACCAACCCCAAAAAACCCCAAACCCCAAAAACCCCAAAACCAACCCCAAAAACCTCAAACCCCAAAACCCCAAACCCCAAAACCCCAAAACCAACCCCAAAAACCTCAAAACCTCAAACCCCAAAACCTCAAACCCCAAAACCCCAAAACCAACCCCAAAAACCTCAAAACCTCAAACCCCAAAACCTCAAACCCCAAAAACCCCAAAACCTCAAACCCCAAAAACCCCAAAACCAACCCCAAAAACCTCAAAACCTCAAACCCCAAAACCAACCCCAGAAACCTCAAACCACAAACCGCAAAACCCCAAAACCAACCCCAAAAAACCCCAAACCCCAAAAACCCCAAAACCAACCCCAAAAACCTCAAAACCTCAAACCCCAAAACCTCAAACCTCAAAACCCCAAAACCAACCCCAAAAACCTCAAAACCTCAAACCCCAAAACCAACCCCAAAAACCTCAAAACCTCAAACCCCAAAACCTCAAACCCCAAAACCCCAAAACCAACCCCAAAAACCTCAAAACCTCAAACCCCAAAACCTCAAAGCCCAAAAACCCCAAAACCAACCCCAAAAAACCCCAAACCCCAAAAACCCCAAAACCCCAAAACCAACCCCAAAAAACCCCAAACCCCAAAAACCCCAAAACCAACCCCAAAAACCTCAAAACCTCAAACCCCAAAACCCCAAACCCCAAAAACCTCAAAACCTCAAACCCCAAAAACCTCAAAACCTCAAACCCCAAAACCCCAAAACCAACCCCAAAAACCTCAAAACCTCAAACCCCAAAACCTCAAACCCCAAAAACCCCAAAACCAACCCCAAAAACCTCAAAACCTCAAACCCCAAAACCAACCCCAAAAACCTCAAACCCCAAACCCCAAAACCCCAAAACCAACCCCAAAAAACCCAAAAACCCAAAAACCCCAAAACCCCAAATCCTAACTCCAAGAACGCCCCAAGAACCCAAACCCCAACTCCAAGAACATCCCAAGAACCTTCTCAGAAGATCCCAAAAACCCCAAAACCCCATCAAAACCCCAAAACCCCAAACCCCAACTCCAGGAACACCACAAGAACCTTCTCAGAAGATCCCAAAAACCCCAAAACCCCATCAAAACCCCAAAACCCCAAACCCCAACTCCAGGAACACCACAAGGACCTTCTCAGAAGATCCCAAAAACCCCATAAAAACCCCAAAACCCCAAATCCTAACTCCATGAACACCACAAGAACCCAAACCCCAACTCCAAGACCACCCCAAGAACCTTCTCAGAAGATCCCAAAAACCCCAAAAACTCCATAAAAACCCCAAAACCCCAAACCCCAACACCAAGACCACCCCAAGAACCTTCTCAGAAGATCCCAAAAACCCCAAAACCCCACAAAAACCCCAAAACCCCAAACCCCAACTCCAGGAACGCCCCAAGAACCCAAACCCCAACTCCAAGAACACCTTCTCAGATGATCCCAAAAACCCCAAAACCCCCCAAAAACCACAAAACCCCAAACCCCAACACCAAGAAGACCCCAAGAACCTTCTCAGAAGATCCCAAGAACCCCATAAAAACCCCATAAAAACCCCAAAAAGCCATAAAAACCCAAAAAACCCAAACCCCAACACCAGGAACACCCCAAGAACCCAAACCCCAACTCCAAGAACCTTCTCAGAAGATCCCAAAACCCCCAAAACCCCATAAAAACCCCATAAAAACCCCAAACCCCAACTCCAAGACCACCCCAAGAACCTTCTCAGAAGATCCCAAAACCCCAAACCCCAACTCCAGGAACACCACAAGTACCCAAACCCCAACTCCAAGACCACCCCAAGGACCTTCTCAGAAGATCCCAAAAACCCCAAAACCCCATAAAAAACCCCAAAACCCCAAACCCCAACTCCAGGAACACCACAAGGACCTTCTCAGAAGATCCCAAAACCCCATAAAAACCCCATAAAAACCCCAAAACCCCAAACCCCAACACCAAGAAGACCCCAAGAACCTTCTCAGAAGATTCCAAAACCCCATAAAAACCCCAAAACCCCAAATCCTAACTCCATGAACACCACAAGAACCCAAACCCCAACTCCAGGAACACCACAAGAACCTTCTCAGAAGATCCCAAAAACCCCAAAACCCCCCAAAAACCACAAAACCCCAAACCCCAACACCGAGACCAGCCCAAGGACCTTCTCAGATGATCCCAAAAACCCCAAAACCCCATAAAAAACCCCAAAACCCCAAACCCCAACTCCAAGACCACCCCAAGGACCTTCTCAGAAGATCCCAAGAACCCCATAAAAACCCCATAAAAACCCCAAAAAGCCATAAAAACCCAAAAAACCCAAACCCCAACACCAGGAACACCCCAAGAACCCAAACCCCAACTCCAAGAACCTTCTCAGAAGATCCCAAAACCCCCAAAAACCCCATAAAAACCTCAAACCCCAACACCAAGAAGACCCCAAGGACCTTCTCAGAAGATCCCAAGAACCCCCAAAACCCCATAAAAACCCCAAAACCCCATAAAAACCCCAAACCCCAACTCCAAGACCACCCCAAGACCCTTCTCAGAAGATCCCAAAAACCCCAAAACCCCACAAAAACCACAAAACCCCAAACCCCAACACCGAGACCACCCCAAGAACCTTCTCAGAAGATCCCAAAAACCCCAAAACCCCATCAAAACCCCAAAACCCCAAACCCCAACACCAAGAAGACCCCAAGAACCTTCTCAGAAGATCCCAAAAACCCCATAAAAACCCCATAAAAACCCCATAAAGCCATAAAAACCCAAAAAACCCAAACCCCAACACCAAGAAGACCCCAAGAACCTTCTCAGAAGATCCCAAGAACCCCAAAACCCCACAAAAACCCCAAAACCCCAAACCCCAACTCCAGGAACACCACAAGAACCCAAACCCCAACTCCAAGAACATCCCAAGGACCTTCTTAGATGATCCCAAGAACCCCCAAAACCCCATAAAAACCCCAAACCCCAACACCAAGACCACCCCAAGGACCTTCTCAGAAGATCCCAAGAACCCCATAAAAACCCCATAAAAACCCCAAAACCCCAAACCCCAACTCCAGGAACACCCCAAGGACCTTCTCAGATGATCCCAAAAACCCCAAAACCCCCCAAAAACCACAAAACCCCAAACCCCAACACCGAGACCAGCCCAAGAACCTTCTCAGAAGATCCCAAACCCCATAAAAACCCCATAAAAACCCCAAAAAGCCATAAAAACCCAAAAAACCCAAACCCCAACACCAAGAAGACCCCAAGGACCTTCTCAGAAGATCCCAAAAACCCCAAAACCCCACAAAAACCCCAAAACCCCAAATCCCAACACCAGGAACACCCCAAGAACCCAAACCCCAACTCCAAGAACCTTCTCAGAAGATCCCAAAACCCCCCAAAACCCCATAAAAACCCCAAACCCCAACACCAAGAAGACCCCAAGGACCTTCTCAGAAGATCCCAAAAACCCCAAAACCCCCCAAAAACCACAAAACCCCAAACCCCAACACCGAGACCACCCCAAGAACCTTCTCAGAAGATCCCAAAACCCCCCAAAACCCCATAAAAACCCCAAAACCCCAAACCCCAACACCAAGAAGACCCCAAGGACCTTCTCAGAAGATCCCAAGAACCCCAAAACCCCCCAAAAGCCCCGGCAGCGCGGCACTGACGCAGGCACTGGGGCTTGGGCTCGCTCCAGCGGCCGCTCTTGGTGCAGTCGCTGCGCGCGGCGCCCAGCAGGCGGAAGCCGGGCTGGCAGGAGAACCTGGCCCAGGTGCCCTCCACCGGGACCCTCTCCATGGCCCCCGTGGCCACCTGGCCGTTCTCCAGGCTCAGGTGCGCCTTGGGACACGTCCGCACTGCGGGGACAACGGGGAGACGGGTCGGGGGGGTGGACACGGGGTGGTGGCCCCAAAATGGACGTCGGTGGCCTCAAAATGGACGTTGGTGACCCCAAAATCAACGTGGGGTGGTGGCCTCAAAATGGACGTGGGGTGGTGGCCCCAAAGTGGATGTTGGGTGGTGGCCCCAAAATGGACGTTGGGTGGTGGCCCCAAAATGGATGTTGGTGACCCCAAAATTGACGTTGGTGACCCCAAAATCAATGTGGGGTGGTGGCTCTAGAGGGGACGTTGGTGGTGACCCCAAAATGGACGTGGGGGTGGTGGCCCCAAAATTGACGTTGGTGACCCCCAAAATCAACGTGGGGTGGTGGCTCCAAAGTGGACGTTGGGTGGTGACCCCAAACTGGACGTTGGTGGTGGCCCCAAAGTGGACGTGGAGTGGTGGCTCCAAAATTGATGTTGGTGAACCCCAAAATCAACGTGGGGTGGTGGCCCCAAAATGGACGTTGGTGACCCCAAAATGGATGTGGAGTGGTGGCCCCAAAATGGACGTTGGTGACCCCAAAATCGACGTGGAGTGGTGGCCCCAAAATGGACGTTGGTGACCCCCAAAATGGATGTGGAGTGGTGGCCCCAAAATGGACGTTGGTGGCCTCAAAATGGACGTTGGTGACCCCAAAATCAACGTGGGGTGGTGGCCCCAAAATGGACGTTGGTGACCCCCAAAATGGATGTGGAGTGGTGGCCCCAAAATGGACGTTGGTGGCCTCAAAATGGACGTTGGTGACCCCAAAATCAACGTGGGGTGGTGGCTCTAGAGGGGACGTTGGTGGTGACCCCAAAATGGACGTGGGGGTGGTGGCCCCAAAATTGACGTTGGTGACCCCAAAATCAATGTGGGGTGGTGGCCCCAAAATTGACGTTGGTGACCTCCAAAATCCATGTGGGGTGGTGGCTCCAAAGTGGACATTGGGGTGGTGGCCCCAAAATGGACGTTGGTGACCCCAAAATCAAAGTGGGGTGGTGGCCCCAAAATGGACGTTGGTGGCCTCAAAATGGACGTTGGTGACCCCCAAAATCAACGTGGGGTGGTGGCCCCAAAATGGACGGTGGTGGCCTCAAAATGGACGTTGGTGACCCCAAAATCAACGTGGGGTGGTGGCCTCAAAATGGACGTGGGGTGGTGGCCCCAAAGTGGATGTTGGGTGGTGGCCCCAAAATGGACGTTGGGTGGTGGCCCCAAAATTGATATTGGTGAACCCCAAAATGGACGTTTGGTGGTGACCCCAAAGTGGACGTTGGGTGGTGGCCCCAAAATTGACAGTGGTGACCTCAAAGTGGATGTTGGTGGTGGCCCCAAAATGGACGTGGGGTGGTGGCCCCAAAATGGATGTCAGGGTGGTGGCCCCAAAATTGACGTTGGTGAACCCCAAAATCAACGTGGGGTGGTGGCCCCAAAATGGACGTTGGTGACCCCAAAATCAACGTGGGGTGGTGGCTCCAAAGTGGACGTTGGGTGGTGACCCCAAACTGGACGTTGGTGGTGGCCCCAAAGTGGACGTGGAGTGGTGGCTCCAAAATTGAGGTTGGTGAACCCCAAAATCAACGTGGGGTGGTGGCCCCAAAATGGACATTGGTGACCCCAAAATGGATGTGGGGTGGTGGCCCCAAAATTGACGTTGGTGACCCCCAAAATCAATGTGGGGTGGTGGCCCCAAAATGGACGTTGGTGGCCTCAAAATGGACGTTGGTGACCCCAAAATCAACGTGGGGTGGTGGCCTCAAAATGGACGTGGGGTGGTGGCCCCAAAGTGGATGTTGGGTGGTGGCCCCAAAATGGACGTTGGTGACCCCAAAATGGATGTGGGGTGGTGGCCCCAAAATGGACATTGGTGAACCCCAAAATCAACGTGGGGTGGTGGCCCCAAAGTGGACATTGGGGTGGTGGCCCCAAAATGGACGTTGGTGACCCCAAAATGGACGTGGAGTGGTGGCCCCAAAATGGACGTTGAAGGTGGCCCCAAAATGGATGTCAGGGTGGTGGCCCCAAAATTGACGTTGGTGACCCCAAAATGGACGTGGAGTGGTGGCCCCAAAATGGACATTGGTGACCCCAAAATCAACGTGGGGTGGTGGCCCCGAAATCAGCATTGGGTGATGGCCCCGAAATTGACGTTGGTGAACCCAAAATGGACGTGGGGTGGTGGCCCCAAAATTGATGTTGGTGAACCCCAAAATGGACGTTGGGTGGTGGCCCCAAAATGGACGTTGGTGAGCCCAAAATCAACGTGGGGTGGTGGCCCCAAAATGGGTCACCAAACGGCCAAAATTGGTGGCCCCAAAATGGACATTCGGTGGTGGCTCCAAAGTGGACGAGGACGGGATGGAGACGTTGATGGGATGGGGACGTTGATGGGATGGGGACAAGATGGTGACATTGATGGGATGGTGACAATGATGGGATGGTGACGTTGATGGGACGGTGCCAAGATGGAGACGTTGATGGGATGGGGACAAGATGGAGACATTGATCGGATGGTGACAATGATAGGATGGGGACATTGATGGGATGGTGACAATGATGGGATGGGGACAAGATGGAGACGTTGATGCGATGGTGACAATGATGGGATGAGGACCTTCATGGGATGGTGACAATGATGGGATGGGGACAAGATGGTGACATTGATAAGATGAGAACTTTTATGGGATGGCGACGCTGATGGGATGGTGACAATGATGGGATGGTGACAATGATGGGATGGGGACAAGATGGAGACGTTGATGCGATGGTGACAATGATGGGATGAGGACCTTCATGAGATGGTGACAATGATGGGATGGGGACAAGATGGTGACATTGATGGGATGGTGACAATGATGAGAAGAAGATAAGATGGAGGTGACAATGATGGAAGGAAGATGGAGATGACAATGGGATGGTGACCAAGACCCCGAGTGACATCTCGGTGGCACTCACGGCAGCGGCTGGGGTGGCCCATGGCCGTCCAGGTGCCGTCGCGCCGGCACTTGCGCACCTTGGGCCCCATGATGGGTGGGGACAGTGACAGAATGGGGACAACGATGAGGCGGTGACAAGATGGGGACGTTGATGGGATGGGGACATTGATGGGATGGTGACATTGATGGGACAGAGCCAAGATGGTGACATTGATGGGATGGTGACGTTGATGGGATGGTGATGTTGATGGGATGAGGACCTTCATGGGATGGTGACAATGATGGGATGGGGACATTGATGGGACGGTGCCAAGATGGAGATGTTGATGGGATGGCGACGTTGATGAGATGGTGAGAAGATGGTGACATTGATGGGATGGTGACATTGATGGGATGGTGACAATGATGGGACGGAGCCAAGATGGAGACGTTGATGGGATGATGACAATGATGGGATGGTGACAATGATGGGATGGTGACAATGATGGGATGGGGACAAGATTGAGACGTTGATGGGATGGTGACGTTGATGAGATGGTGCCAAGATGGAGACATTGATGGGATGGGGACAATGACGGGATGGAGACAAGATGGTGACATTGAGAGGATGGTGACAACAATGGGATGAAGATAAGATGGAGATGCTGATAGGATGGTGACCAAGACCCCGAGTGACATCTTGGTGGCACTCACGGCAGCGGCTGGGGTGGCCCATGGCCGTCCAGGTGCCGTCGCGCCGGCACTTGCGCGCCTTGGGCCCCACGATGGGCGGGGACAGTGACAGAATGGGGACAACGAGGAGGCGGTGACAAGATGGGGACGTTGATGGGATGGGGACAATGATGGGATGGTGACATTGATGGGATGGGGACAAGATGGAGATGATGATGAGATGGTGACAATGATGGGATGGTGGCATTATTGGGATGGTGCCAAGATGGAGACGTTGATGGGATGGGGACATTGATGGAATGAGGACCTTCATGGGATGGTGACAATGATGGGATGGGGACAAGATGGTGACATTGATAAGATGAGAACTTTTATGGGATGGCGACGTTGATGGCATGGTGACAATGACGGGATGGAGACAAGATGGAGACGTTGATGGGATGGGGACATTGATGGGATGGTGACAATGATGGGATGGTGACAATGATGGGACGGAGCCAAGATGGAGACGTTGATGGGATGGTGACATTGATGGGATGGGGACCTTCATGAGATGGTGACAATGATGGGATGGGGACATTCATGGGACGGAGCCAAGATGGTGACATTGATGGGATGGGGACATTGATGGGATGGTGACAATGACGGGATGGAGACAAGATGGAGACGCTGATGGGATGAGAACCTCTTTGGGATGGAACACTGATAGGATGGTGACCAAGACCCCGAGTGACATCTCGGTGGCACTCACGGC
The DNA here is from genome assembly GCF_015832195.1 of Motacilla alba alba. Classification (NCBI taxonomy): domain Eukaryota; kingdom Metazoa; phylum Chordata; class Aves; order Passeriformes; family Motacillidae; genus Motacilla; species Motacilla alba. The sequence continues at coordinate 961,461 of NW_024037436.1, forward strand.
AGCGGCTGGGGTGGCCCATGGCCGTCCAGGTGCCGTCGCGCTGGCACTTGCGCACCTTGGGCCCCACGATCTCGCGCTCGGGCCGGCACACGTACTCGATCTCGTAGTCGAAGGGCAGGAACCGGACGCTCCGAACCTCGTCCGGCGTCAGCCCCCGGTAGCGGATGCCGCCGTCCCGCGGAGGGTGGATGATCTGGCAGCCTGGGGGACACCGACAAACGGCGTTTGGGGACAAAAGTTTGGGATTTGGGATGGAGATTTGGGGTTGGAGATGGAAATATGGGGTTGGGGACACCAAAAAACGTGGGGTTGAGGATGGAGTTATGGGGTTGGAGATGGAGTTATGGGGTTGGGGGTGGAGTTATGGGGTTGAGGACACCAAAAAACGTGGGGTTGACCCCAAAAATTTGGGATTTGGGGTTGGGGACACTAAAAAACGTGGGATTTGGGACACCAAAAAATGTGGGATTGGGGACACCAAAAAAACGTGGGGTTGGGGACAAAAATAAGGGGTTGGGGACGAAAATGTGGGGTTGGGGATGGAGCTACGGGGTTGGGGACACCAAAAAACGTGGGGTGGACCCCAAGAATTTGGGATTTGGGATGGAAATTTGGGGTTGGAGATGAAAATATGGGGTTGGGGACACCAAAAAACGTGGGGTTGACCCCAAAAATTTGGGATTTGGGGTTGAAGACAATAAAAAACGTGGGATTTGGGGACACCAAAAGATGTGGGATTGGGGACACCAAAAAATGTGGGGTTGGAGATGGAATTATGGGGTTGGGGATGGAGTTATGGGGTTGGGGACACCAAAAAACGTGGGCTTGACCCCAAAAAATTTGGGATTTGGGGTTGGGAACACCAAAAAAGTTGGGATTGACCCCAAAAATTTGGGATTGTCCCAAAAAATTCGGGATTGACCCCAAAAATTTGGGACTCGGGGTACCTTCGGTGAGGTTGACGTGGACGGCGGCGCGAGCGGAGCTGGAGAGGAGCAGCAGCAGCAGAGGGGACAGCGGGGACAGCGACGGCGGTGGCATCTGGGGACACCCCAAAAGTGACACTGACCCCACTGGGGACACCCCAAAAGTGACACAGATCCCACTGGGGACACCCCAAAAGTGACACAGACCCCACTGGGGACACCCCAAAAGTGACACTGATCCTATAGGGGACAGATCCTATAGGGGACACCCCAAAAGTGACACAGACCCCACTGGGGACACCCCAAAAGTGACACAGAGCCCACTGGGGACACCCCAAATGTGACACAGAGCCCATTGGGGACACCCCAAAAGTGACACAGACCCCACTGGGGACACCCCAAAAGTGATACAGACCCCATTGGGGACACCCCAAAAGTGACACAAATCCCATTGGGGACACCCCAAAAGTGACACAGACCCCACTGGGGACACCCCAAAAGTGACACAGACCCCATTGGGGACACCCCAAAAGTGACACAGACCCCACTGGGGACACCCCAAAAGTGACACTGTCCCTATAGGGGACACCCCAAAAGTGACACTGACCCCACTGGGGACACCCCAAAAGTGACACTGATCCTATAAGGGACAGATCCTATAGGGGACACCCCAAAAGTGACACGGACCCCATTGGGGACACCCCAAAAGTGACACTGACCCCACTGGGGACACCCCAAAAGTGACACAGATCCCATTGGGGACACCCCAAAAGTGACACAGACCCCACTGGGGACACCCCAAAAGTGACACAGATGCCACTGGGGACACCCCAAAAGTGACACAGATCCCACTGGGGACACACCAAAAGTGACACAGACGCCATTGGGGACACCCCAAAAGTGACACAAATCCCACTGGGGACACCCCAAAAGTGACACTGATCCTATAAGGGACAGATCCTATAGGGGACACCCCAAAAGTGACACTGACCCCATTGGGGACACCCCAAATGTGACACAGAGCCCATTGGGGACACCCCAAAAGTGACACAAAGCCCACTGGGGACACCCCAAAAGTGACACAGAGCCCATTGGGGACACCCCAAAAGTGACACAAAGCCCACTGGGGACACCCCAAAAGTGACACTGACCCCATGGGGGACACCCCAAAAGTGACACAGATCCCATTGGGGACACCCCAAAAGTGACACAGATCCCACTGGGGACACCCCAAAAGTGACACAGATCCTATAGGGGACACCCCAAAAGTGACACAGAGCCCATTGGGGACACCCCAAAAGTGACAATGTCCCTATAGGGGACACCCCAAAAGTGACACAGAGCCCACTGGGGACACCCCAAAAGTGACACAGACCCCACTGGGGACACCCCAAAAGTGACACTGATCCTATAGGGGACAGATCCTATAGGGGACACCCCAAAAGTGACACTGACCCCATTGGGGACACCCCAAAAGTGACACAGACCCCATTGGGGACACCCCAAAAGTGACACTGATCCCACTGGGGACACCCCAAAAGTGACACGGACCCCATTGGGGACACCCCAAAAGTGACACTGACCCCATTGGGGACACCCCAAAAGTGACACAGAGCCCACTGGGGACACCCCAAAAGTGACACAGACCCCATTGGGGACACCCCAAAAGTGACAATGTCCCTATAGGGGACACCCCAAAAGTGACACAGAGCCCACTGGGGACACCCCAAAAGTGACACTGATCCCATTGGGGACACCCCAAAAGTGACACTGACCCCATTGGGGACACCCCAAAAGTGACACAGATGCCATTGGGGACACCCCAAAAGTGACACTGATCCCATTGGGGACACCCCAAAAGTGACACTGATCCCATTGGGGACACCCCAAAAGTGACACTGACCCCACTGGGGACACCCCAAAAGTGACACTGACCCCACTGGGGACACCCCAAAAGTGACACTGACCCCACTGGGGACACCCCAAAAGTGACACAGATCCTATTGGGGACACCCCAAAAGTGACACAGATCCCACTGGGGACACCCCAAAAGTGACACAGACCCCACTGGGGACACCCCAAAAGTGACACATACCCCACTGGGGACACCCCAAAAGTGACACTGTCCCTATAGGGGACACCCCAAAAGTGACACTGACCCCATTGGGGACACCCCAAAAGTGACACAGATCCCATTGGGACACCCCAAAAGTGACACAGATCCCATTGGGGACACCCCAAAAGTGACACAGACCCCATTGGGGACACCCCAAAAGTGACACAGACCCCATTGGGACACCCCAAAAGTGACACAGACCCCATTGGGGACACCCCAAAAGTGACACAGACCCCATTGGGGACACCCCAAAAGTGACACTGTCCCTATAGGGGACACCCCAAAAGTGACACAGATCCCACTGGGGACACCCCAAAAGTGACACAGATCCCATTGGGGACACCCCAAAAGTGACACTGTCCCTATAGGGGACACCCCAAAAGTGACACTGACCCCACTGGGGACACCCCAAAAGTGACACTGATCCTATAAGGGACAGATCCTATAGGGGACACCCCAAAAGTGACACTGACCCCATTGGGGACACCCCAAAAGTGACACAGACCCCACTGGGGACACCCCAAAAGTGACACAGACCCCATTGGGGACACCCCAAAAGTGACACAGACCCCATTGGGGACACCCCAAAAGTGACACTGACCCCATTGGGGACACCCCAAAAGTGACACAGAGCCCACTGGGGACACCCCAAAAGTGACACTGATCCCACTGGGGACACCCACTAAACGATTATTAATTTTATGCAAATGACTGATTATTAAATAATGAGCTAATAATTAATAATTACGACCACTGAGCCCAGCGTGGGGGAGGGGAAGGATTTGAACCCCTCCCCCACCTCGCCGACCCTTCCCTAATTAATCCTCATTTGCATAATCCTAATTAAACCCCGGTGGGGGAGGGACAGCTGTGAGGCCACGCCCCCCCTTTTGACCACGCCCCCCAAAAGACAAAACCCGGGAAATTTTGGGGGGAGGGGCCAAGAATTGAGGGGGAGGGACCAAGAATTGGGGGAGGGGTCTCACAAATTGGGGGAGGGGTCCCCAAATTGGCCCCTCCCCCATCGGATTTGGGACCCCTCCCCCAATTTCTGCCCCTCCCCCAAATCTGAGACCCCTCCCCCAAATCTGAGACCCCTCCCCCAACTCCAGGACCCCTCCCCCAATTTCAGGCCCCTCCCCCCACTATGGGAGCCCTCCCCCAACTCTGGGACCCCTCCCCAAATTTTTGAGACCCCTCCCCCCAATTCCAGGCCCCTCCCCCAAATCCAAGACCCCTCCCCAAATTTTGAGACCCCTCCCACAATTTTTGCCCCTCCCCAAATTTTTGAGACCCCTCCCCCAAATTCCAGGCCCCTCCCCCCACTCTGAGACCCCTGCCCCAATTCCTGCCCCTCCCCCCACATTTTTGCGACCCCTCCCCCATTTTTACCCCCCCAAAAACCCCAAGACCCCTCCCCCATTTTCCCCCGCCCCTCCCCCAACTTTTGGGACCCCTGCCCCAATTTCTGCCCCTCCCCCAAATTCCAGGCCCCTCCCCCTACTCTAGGACCCCTCCCCAAATATTTGTGACCCCTCCCCCAATTTCCAGGCCCCTCCCCCCACTCTGGGACCCCTCCCCCCAAATTCCAGGCCCCTCCCCCCACTCTGGGACCCCTCCCCCCAAATTCCAGGCCCCTCCCCCCACTCTGAGACCCCTGCCCCAATTCCTGCCCCTCCCCCCAAATTTTTGCGACCCCTCCCCCATTTTTACCCCCCCAAAAACCCCAAGACCCCTCCCCCATTTTCCCCCGCCCCTCCCCCAACTTTTTCGCCCCTCCCCCAATTTTTTCCCACCCCTCCCCCACTCCGAACCCCCCCCCACCCCCCAAATTTTTCCGCGACCCCACCCCCACCCCCCCAAATTAATTCGGGGAGGGGGCGGTGGGGGAGGGGCGCTTCCTTACCTTGCCCGATCTTCCCAAAATTCCAAGAAAAAATAAAAATCCGGGAAAAAAATCCCAAAAAAAATCGGGGTGGGGGGAGGGGATTTTTTTTTTTTTGGGGGGGGGGGTGCGGGATGTTCCCACGGGTGGGGGAGGGGCGCGTGGGGGGGGGGTGCGAAAATGGGGGAGGGGGAGGGGGGGAAAAATCAGGAATAAATAAAATAAATAAATTAAAAAATTCCCGGGATTTAATTTTTTTGGGAATTTTCTGGGGGGGGAGGGGCGGATTTTAAAGGGTGGGGGGGGGATTCCTCCCCCTCTCCCCTCCCCCTCCTCAAATTTTGGGGGGATTTTGGGGGGTCCCGGAGGCTTCGGGAGGGGCCTCGGGCTCGGGAATCACCCGCGGGAGGGGCCCTGGGTGGGTGGGGGAGGGGCGGGGAGGAGGGGGCGGGGCTAAAGAGGGGGAGGGGCGAGGGGAGGGGAAGGGGGAGGGGGCGGAGCCGCCGGGGGGCGGGGTTTGGGGGGGAAATTTGGGGTTTTTTGGGGGGAATTTGGGGTTTTTTGGGGGGAATTTTGGGGTTTCGGGGGGATTTTGGGGTTTTGGTGGGGATTTTTGGGGTTTTTGGGGGGAATTTTGGGGGATTTTGGGGGGATTTGGGGGGATTTTGGGGGGATTTGGTTTTTTTGGGGGGAATTTGGGGTTTTTTGGGGGCATTTTGGGGTTTTAAGGGGGAATTTTGGGGTTTTGGTGGGGATTTTTGGGGTTTGGGGAGGAAAATTTGGGATTTTAGGGGAAAATTTGGGGTTTTGGGGAGGGATTTGGGTTTCTTGGGGGGGAATTTTGGGTTTTTTTTTGGGGTTTTTTGGGGGGGATTTGGGGGGATTTTGGGGTTTTGGGAGGATTTGGGATTTTATGGGGGGATTTTGGGTTTTTTTGGGGGGATTTTGGGGTTTTGAGGGGGAATTTTGGGAGATTTTGGGGTTTTGGGGTGAATTTTGGGGTTTTGGGGAGATTTTGGGTTTTTTCGGGGGGATTTTGGGGTTTTTGGGGGAGTTCTTGGAGGGAAATTTGGGTTTTTGGGGGAATTTTTTGGGTTTTTTTGGGAGATTTTGGGATTTTAAGGGGAATTTTTGGGTTTTGGGGGGGTTTTAGGGGAAATTATGGGGTTTTGGGGGAAATTTTGTGGAATATTTGGGGGGATTTTGGGGTTTTTGGGGGGATTTGGGTTTTTTGGTGGGAATTTTGGGGTCTTTGGGGGGAATTTTGGGGGGAATTTTGGGGGTTTGGGGGGGCAAATTTGGGATTCTGGGGAAATTTTGGGGTTTTTGGGCGGGAAATTTGGGATTTTGGGCGAATTTTGGGGGTTTTGGGGGGGGAATTTGGGCGGTTTTGGGGGGTTTTGGGGTTTTTTTCGGAGATTTTGGGATTTTAAGGGGAATTTTTGGGTTTTTGGGGGTTTTGGGGTTTTTTTTGAGGAGATTTTGGGATTTCGGGGTGAACTTGGGTTTTTCAGGGCGGAATTTTGGGGTTTTTAGGGGGTTTGAGGAGAATTTGGGGATTTTTCAGGGAATTTCGGGGAGAAGCGTTTTGATTTTGGGGGAATTTTTATGTTTGGGGGGAATTTTGGGGTTTTGGAGTTTTCTCGGGTTTTTTGGGGGGGAATTCAGGGGTTTTGGGGAATTTTGTGGGTTTTTTAGGGAGAATTTTGGGGTTTGGGGGGAATATTGGGGTTTTGAGGGGGTTTCGGGGAATTTTTGGGGTTATTGGGGGGTTCGGGTTTTTTAGGGGGGAATTTTGGGGTTTTTTAGGGGGATTTTGGGAGGATTTGGAAGAGAATTGGGGATTTTTGAGGGGGAATTCGGAGGTTTGGGGGAAAACTTTTGGGATTTGGGGAGGAATTTCAGGGGAATTTCGAGAATTTGGGGAAAATCTTTGGAATTCGAGGCGCTTTGAGGGGGATTTGGGGAATTTTGAGGGGAACTTTTGATTGTTTTGGGGTGAAGATTTGCTTGGTTTGAGACAGATCCCAAAATCTCGCCCCAAACTCCCGCATTTTTCAGTCATCCCACCCCAAAATTCTACTTTTTTGGGTCATTTCCACCCCAAAAAAAAAACCAACTCTGGAATTCCCGGGAATCCCGGGACGGAATTTTGGGATAAATTCCGATTTTTAAAAAATTTTTGGGTGGAGGATTTTTGGGGCGGGATTTTAGAGAAGGAGGAGCGGGAAAAGGCGGGATTTGGGGGAAAAAAAGGCGGGATTTGGGAAAAAAAGGCGGGATTTGGGAAAAAAAGGCGGGATTTGGGAAAATAAAGGAGGGAGATCCCAAATCCCGCTGGATCTGGGATTCCTAAGAGAAATAAACAAAATGAATTGAATAAAAATAATTCAGACCAAAAAAAAAAGGGAATAATTTAAAATAAATAAATTAAAAATAAATCAAAGAAATTCAAAATGGCGGCGACGCCCCCGCCGCCATCTTGAGGCGCGGCGGTGCCGTAACACAAGATGGCGGCGCCCATGGAAACACTTCCCGCTGTTGTTTCTCGCCGCGTTTCAAAGCGAACCGGGACCAAAACGAGCGCGGCGGCTTCGCTGGTATCGATTTCACCTCCGGGATCGATTTGAGCTCCCGGGAAACGAGCGGGAGGCGAAAATAAGTGGGGCAAAAGGAGCCGCCATGTTGTACGGTAAGGGGAAGATGGCGGCTCTTCCTCTTCCGGTATGGGAGCGGAGCGGGAACTGAGGGTGACCCAAGTTTGAAATGAGCAGGGGGAGGTTTGGAGATGTCTAATGGGATTTAGTGAGGTCTGGGGAAGCTCCAGGGTGCTTCTCCCTCTCTAATTTTTAGTGGTTCCGTCCAACCTCCCCGTGGCGTCACCGCCATCTTGAGGCGCGGCGCCGCCGTTCAACAAGATGGCGGCACCGCGGCACCATCCCCGGTGCTATTTTGAAGGATTTTTTAAGGCAAATCGCAGCCAAACCGGGTGGAACGGATCCGCCATAGCTGTTTAACCCTCGACATTGATTTAAACCCACCGGGAAGTGGGAGAACGGCGGAAAGGCGGGGTTTTAATGTGCATACTGGGCGCCGCCATGTTGTACGGCATGAGGAGGCTGAGGCGACTTCCGGTTCCGGTGGGGGAGCGGCTCCTCAGCGGTGGCGGAGCGGGGGGTAAACACAGGCCCGGGGGGGGGGGCGGGATTTGAGGGAAATTTGGGAATTTTTTTGGGAATTCTGAGGGAAATTTGAGAATTTTGGGGGTCGAGGGTCGGGGGGATTTGTGGGGTTTGTGGGGTCGTGGCCGTTGGGGGGTTTGGGGAGGTCTGGGGGGGATTTGGGGGGGATTTTTGTGGGATTTTTTGGGAATTTCAGGGGTTTTTGAGGGAATTTTGTGGGGAAAATGGGGATTTCTGAGGGAATTTGGTGGGAATTTGAGGAATTTTGGGATAATTGGGGGGATTTTGGGAATTTATTTGGGGTCTGGGGGCTGTGCTGGGGGTCTTTGAGTGGATTTGGGGTTTTTTTTAAAGGGGATTTCTGAGGGAATTTGGGGGATTTATGAGGGAATTCTGTGGGAATTTGAGGGAATTTTTAGAGAATTTTGAGGAATTTGGGGATTATTGGGGGAGTTTTGGGGTCATTTTGGGGTCTTTGAGGGGATTTTGGGATTTTTAAGGGGATTTTGGGGGATTTTTGAGGGAATTTTGTGGGAAAATGGAGATTTATGAGGGAATTTTGTGGGATTTTGAGGGAATTTTTAGAGAATTTTGAGGAATTTTGGGATTATTGGGGGAGTTTTGGGGTCATTTTGGGGTCTTTGAGGGGATTTTGGGATTTTTAAGGGGATTTTGGGCGATTTTTGAGGGAATTTTGTGGGAAAATGGAGATTTATGAGGGAATTTTGTCGGAATTTGAGGGAATTTTTGAAGAATTTTGAGGAATTTTGGGATTATTGGGGGAGTTTTGGGGTCATTTGGGGTCTTTGAGTGAATTTTGGGGATTTTTAAGGGGATTTTGTGGGAAATCGGGAATTTTCGAGGGAATTTTGTGGGAAAAATGGGGATTTGTGAGGGAATTTTGTGGGAATTTTAGAGAATTTTGAGGAATTTTGAGATAATTGGGGGGATTTTGGGATTTATTTGGGGTCTGGGGGTCCTTGAGGGGATTTTGGGGTCTTTGAGTGAATTTTGGGATTTTTAAGGGGATTTTGGGCGATTTTTGAGGGAATTTTGTGGGAAAAATGTTGATTTATGAGGGAATTTTGTGGGAATTTGAGGGAATTTTTAGAGAATTTTGAGGAATTTTGGGATTATTGGGGGAGTTTTGGGGTCATTTTGGGGTCTTTGAGGGGATTTTGGGATTTTTAAGGGGATTTTGGGCGATTTTTGAGGGAATTTTGTGGGAAAAATGTTGATTTATGAGGGAATTTTGTGGGATTTTGAGGGAATTTTTAGAGAATTTTGAGGAATTTTGGGGTTATTGGGGGAGTTTTGGGGTCATTTTGGGGTCTTTGAGGGGATTTTGGGATTTTTAAGGGGATTTTGGAGGATTTTTGAGGGAATTTTGTGGGAAAATGGAGATTTATGAGGGAATTTTGTGGGAATTTGAGGGAATTTTTGGAGAATTTTGAGGAATTTTGGGATTATTGGGGGAGTTTTGGGGCCATTTGGGGTCTTTGAGTGAATTTTGGGGATTTTTAAGGGGATTTTGTGGAAAATTGGGAATTTTTGAGGGAATTTTGTGGCAATTTTAGGGATTTATGAGGGAAATTCTGGAAATTTTAGGGATTTATGAGGGAATTTTGAGGAATTTGGGGATTGTTTGGGATATTTTTTAATTTTTTGGGGAATACTTGAGGGAATTTTTGGGGAATTTGAGGGAATTTTTGGGATATTTGGGATTTTTGAGCTAATTTTGGGGGGAAAATTTGGTGTAATTTTGGTGAAATTCCATCAATTTTGGGGAAAATTCCTGGAATTCTTTGGAATTTTTAAGGATTTGGGGCAAATTAATCCCAACTTCTCTCAAATTCCTGGCAATTCGGGACCATTTTCCCTCCGAATTCTTTGAAACCCCCAAAATTTCACCCAAAAATCCCCAAAATTTTGATTTTTTCCCCCTTTTTTTTCAGCTCCCGCCATCCCAAACCCCAAAAAAATTCCCCAAAAAATTCCCAAAAAAATAATTCCCAAAAAAATGGATTGAGGCCCCTCCCCCCCCTTGGATGGCCCCCTGGAATTTGGGGCGATCCCAAAATGGGGGATTCGGAAAATCCCGGGAATGCCCCCAAGGAGGAGGAGGAAGAGGAGGAAGAGGAGGAGGAAGAGCTGGACCCCCGGATCCAGGTGGGAATCTGGGGGGAAAACCCCAAAATTTGGGGGGTTTGGGGTGGAAATTTTGGATTTTTGGAGAGAAAAATCCCAAAAAAAGGGATTTTTGGGGGGTTTGGGGTGGAAATTTTGAATTTTTTGAGGGAAAATCTGTGAAAAATTTGGATTTTTGGGATTTTTTGGGGGGGTTTGGGGTGGAAATTTAGATTTTTTTGAGGGAAAATCTGTGGAAAATTTGGATTTTTGGGTTTTTTTGGGGGGTTTGGGGTGGAAATTTTGATTTTTTTGAGGGAAAATCTGTGGAAAATTCAGATTTTGGGGGTTTTTTGGGGGTTTGGGGTGGAAATTTTGGGGTTTTGGGGTGAAAATCCCAGAAAATTGGGATTTTTTAAAAATTTATTTTGAATTTTTGGGGATTTTTGGGGGGGTTTGGGGTGGAAATTTTGATTTTTTGGGGGAAAAGCTGTGAAAAATTCGGATTTTTGGGATTTTTTGGGGGTTTGGGGTGAAAATTTTGGGGTTTTGGGGAGAAAATTCCAGAAAATTGGGATTTTTAAAAATTTATTTTTAATTTTTGGGGATTTTTTGGGGGGTTTGGGGTGGAAATTTTGATTTTTTGGGGGAAAAGCTGTGAAAAATTCGGATTTTTGGGATTTTTTTGGGGGGTTTGGGGTGGAAATTTTGGGGTTTTGGGGAGCGAAATCCCAGAAAATTTTGGGATTTTTATTTTGGGGGGGGTTTTGGCATCAAATTTTTGGATTTCCAGAGATTTGGGGTCCAAATTTTGAAATTTTTGGGGGAAATCCTGAAAATTTTGGAATTTTTAGTCCAAATTTGAAAAATTTGGGGTGAAATCCCAGGAATTTTAAAATACAGGCTCCAAATTTGGGGATTTTTGGGACAATTTTGGGGGTTTTTGGGGGGAATTTTGAGGGAAAATCCCCGAATTTTGGGATTTGGGGGGAATTTGTTCAAATTTTGAGGGAAAATCCCTGAAAATTTTGGATTTTGTGTGAAATTTTGGGGTTTTATCCCAAAACTTTGGGGTTTTATCCCAGATTTTGGGGTTTTATCCCAAAATTTTGGGATTTGGGGGGAATTTGTTCAAATTTTGAGGGAAAATCTCTGAAAATATTCGAATTTTGTGTGAAATTTTGGGGTTTTATCCCAAAATTTTGGGGTTTTATATCAAAATTTTGGGGTTTTATCCCAGAATTTGGGGTTTTATCCCAGATTTCGGGATCCTCCGAATTTGGGGAATTTTTTTGGGGTTTCTTTTCCCAATTTTTGGGGTTTTTATCCCGAATTTTTTGGGCTGCAGGAGGAGCTGGAGCACCTGAACGAGGCCAACGCTGAAATCAACCGGGGCGAGCTGGAGCTGGATGTGAGAATCCCAGTTCAGACCAGTCCATCCCAGTTCATCCCAGTTCCATCCCAGTTCCATCCCAGTTCATCCCAGTTCATCCCAGTTCAATCCCAGTTCATCCCAGTTCATCCCAGTTCCATCCCAGTTCGTCCCAGTCCGTCCCAGTTCAATCCCAGTTCAATCCCAGTTCAGACCAGTCCATCCCAGTTCAATCCCAGTTCATCCCAGTTCAGACCAGTTCAATCCCAGTTCATCCCAGTTCAGACCAGTCCATCCCAGTTCATCCCAGTCCATCCCAGTTCATCCCAGTTCAATCCCAGTCAATCCCAGTCAATCCCAGTTCATCCCAGTTCATCCCAGTTCATCCCAGTTCCATCCCAGTTCATTCCCAGTTCATCCCAGTCCATCCCAGTTCATCCCAGTTTAATCCCAGTCCATCCTAGTCCATCCCAGTTCAATCCCAGTTCAATCCCAGTTCATCCCAGTCCATCCCAGTCCATCCCAGTTCAATCCCAGTTCAATCCCAGTCCATCCCAGTCCATCCCAGTCCATCCCAGTTCATTCCCAGTCCATCCCAGTTCATTCCCAGTCCATCCCAGTCCATCCCAGTCCATCCCAGTTCATCCCAGTCCATCCCAGTTCATCCCAGTCCATCCCAGTTCATTCCCAGTCCATCCCAGTCCATCCCAGTCCATCCCAGTCCATCCCAGTTCATCCCAGTCCATCCCAGTTCATTCCCAGTCCATCCCAGTCCATCCCAGTCCATCCCAGTCCATCCCAGTTCATTCCCAGTCCATCCCAGTTCATCCCAGTCCATCCCAGTTCATCCCAGTCCATCCCAGTTCATCCCAGTCCCTCCCAGTCCATCCCAGTCCATCCTAATTCCATCTCAGTCCGTCCCAGTTCGTCCCAGTTCAATCCCAGTCCATCCCAGTTCAATCCCAGTTCATCCCAGTTCAATCCCAGTTCAATCCCAGTTCGTCCCAGTTCGTTCCCAGTCCATCCCAGTCCATCCCAGTTCATCCCAGTCCATCCCAGTTCAAACCAGTCCATCCCAGTTCATCCCAGCTCAATCCCAGTCCGTCCCAGTTCATCCCAGTCCGTCCCAGTTCATCCCAGTCCATCCGAGTTCAATCCCAGTTCATCCCAGTCCATCCCAGTTCATCCCAGTTCAATCCCAGTCCATCCCAGTCCATCCCAGTCCATCCCAGTTCCCCCAATCCCCATCCCAGTCCATCCCAGTTCATTCCCAGTCCATCCCAGTCCATCCCAGTCCACCCCAGTTCATCCCAGTCCCTTCCAATCCCAAACTGGTTGTCCCAGTCCCAAACAGTCCAAACCAGTCCCAAACTGGTTTAACCAATCCCAAACCAGTCCAAACCAGTCCAAACCAATTCCAAACTGGTTCCAGTCCCAAACCAGTCCAAACCAGTTCAAACCAGTCCCAAACTGGTTCCCAGTCCCATCCCAGTCCCAAACCAGTCCAAACCAGTTCAAACCAGTCCCAAACTGGTTCCCAGTCCCCATTTCCCAGTCCCAAACCAGTCCCAAACCAGTCCAAACCAGTCCAAAACCAGTTCAAACCTGTCCCAAACTGGTTCCCAGTCCCAAACCAGTCCCAAACTGGTTCACAGTCCCCATTTCCCAGTCCTAAACTGGTTCCCAGTCCCAAACCAGTCCAAACCAGTCCCAAACTGGTTCCCAGTCCCATCCCAGTTCAGACCAGTCCAAACCAGTCCCAAACCGTTTCCCAGTCCCATCCCAGTTCAGACCAGTCCAAACTAGTCCAAACCAGTCCCAAACTGGTTCCCAGTCCCAAACCAGTCCAAACCAGTTCAAACCAGTCCCAAACCAGTCCAAACCAGTCCCAAACCAATTCCAAACTGGTTCCCAGTCCCCATTTCCTAGTCCCAAACCAGTCCAAACCAGTTCAAACCAGTCCCAAACTGGTTCCCAGTCCCCATTTCCCAGTCCTAAACTGGTTCCCAGTCCCATCCCAGTCCCAAACCAGTCCAAACCAGTCCCAAACCAGTCCAAACCAGTCCCAAACCAGTCCCAAACCAGTCCAAACCAGTCCCAAACTGGTTCCCAGTCCCAAACCAGTCCAAACCAGTCCCAAACTGGTTCCCAGTCCCAAACCAGTCCAAACCAGTCCAAACCAGTCCCAAACCAGTCTCAAACCAGTCTCAAACCAGTCCAAACCAGTCCCAAACCAGTCCAAACCAGTCCCAAACTGGTTCCCAGTCCAAACCAGTTCAAACCAGTCCCAAACCAGTCCAAACCAGTTCAAACCTGTCCCAAACTGGTTTAACCAATCCCAAACCAGTCCAAACCAGTCCAAACCAGTCCCAAACCAGTCCCAAACCAGTCCCAAACTG